>NW_017259291.1:1253069-1260666 GCF_001594045.1 Atta colombica | reverse complement strand
TATATATTTAATAAAATCGTGATTAAACTCTGTATAAGTGGGACAATCGACAAATCGGAAGTTTAATAGACTTATCGTCGTCATAAAATAATAATAAATTTAGACACTACAATTAGATTGTAAATTGTCAATAAGCGACGCAAATCTTTGAGCGTACGTTTTAAAATACTATCAGAATTCATGATATTTCTGATTCACAGAGTTTGGCACAGCAAAGCAAGTTATTCAAAGTAATGGCGAAAGTTTAACGGATTTATTAGTACTGATAGAGAGCGGATTTATGTCCGTCGACGACCTTTCGCGAATGTACTTACGTTCAATAAGCCGAGAGGCGGCAACCCTCGATGCGCTTCCGGCTCGCGCTCGCATATTATTTCTCCGATATTTGCGGGACATACATGGATCCGATGCTCTTTCGCTTCCGTTCGATATTTTTTTAACCCATTCCAATGTCCGGAACTGCGGTGATTATCCTTCTTGGTAGCGGCTTTCTGATTGAGAGCTGTTTTTTGGCAGACAAGAAATAGCTCGATAATGTAACTCGAGATCGAATAAATGCTACGTGCGTGAAACGTCAATAATACATTATTTACAGCATTTACATTGTGATATCGTCCATTCAACAAGGAAATGTGATGAACTTCTATTGCATATGCGTTATTGATGAAACACTCGTCAATAACGAGGTGCTAAGTGCGTGAATAGTCGAAGCACAATTGCGGTCAGTCGACGATGGTTCAATACGTGATGATTTTGATAATCACGATGATTATGATATCGTATACATGCTTGAAAAGTATACATTATCTGTAATAACATAATAAATTATATATTATGCAAGGGATGCCAAAGTTAGAATAGTTTAATATCGGGAATATTAGCTTTTACCGTTTTGAATATGTGCGTGTGTTTTCATTTGCGTAGAATTGCCGCATTTAATTAGCTTGTTATCTTCGCAGTACAAAATTAATATACGAAAAACATAATTATATTGTATAATGATGTAACCTCGTGAATAGTAATATGGATATAATGCAATCTGTTATGCATTTCACACGATGACTGCGCGGCTAATCAATAAAATAACAAAAATAACAAATTAGAGAAGCATTTTTATACATTTTTGCAACATCAAGTGTCACAGCGTGCTATTCGTCCAATTGTTCCCCGTTCGCTTTATAGACTCCCATGGACTTGCAATGCTGAAATTTTTTTAGGATAACAAAGTTCTTCCAACGTGTAATCATCGGACTCGGGGTTGCGAGGTTCATATGAAACAAACAAAGTTCAACTGTGTCGGTAGATTCTGCATTTTTTGTCGATCACGATCGACGAGTGCGTCCGTCGGAAAGTCTCGTCCCGATTTTTCGTCTCTGCCGACCCGAGCTAACACGGAGCGCAGCGGGACATAAAAATGTCGATAGCGTTAACGAACGGAATTGGCGATTTTTATTTCCAAGTTGGCGCTCGTCCAGTCGTGTGCTGTTTTACGCGCCTCCCTTGCACACAGCTCGTCCGACAGTGTCGTTAGGAAAAAACGCAGATTGGATATTGGCTTTCACGTATGAGCTTCTCGGCGCTTCGCCTCTCGGCGATTCACCTCTCGTGCGAGGACGCTTTTTTGGCTCATTTATACGATTTCCCGAGGAAATGTAATTATTAATTGGCCAGTTATTATATCTCGGAACAAGAACGGTTTACTATACAAGTTTTCCGTTTATCTGTTATGATAACATCGCTTTAACATATTTCACTTCAATAAATATAAGTAAAATACGAGAGAAATTAGCATCTATGTGCTAAAAGCATCCTTCGTTAAATAGTTATTCACTTACATTTAAAGAGAGGAAAATATCGTAAACTTGCTGTTTCAAAATGATTACGGCTATGTATTCGTTGTATTCGACTTAATGTGAGCGTAGTGGAAATGTATTCAAAGTGACTTACTGACAAGTGTAAGTCAGGCGAATAGCAAGACGACGGAAACGCGAAAGGAATTTCACTCGACAGTACTCTGCTCAGATACAGTAGTCAATCCAAAATGCAGCCACTTTGCCGCAGCCGTAGCCACACGCACGTATGTCGATCTATTTCGGCGCAATGCACATGTCGATTCATCGATTCGCGTACAATCGACATTGCGTCACAACTTTACCTTTGATCAAATGTCACGTAATGAAGGGTGGAATGCTCCTAACCGTTGCGCCAGTGTAAAGTCCATTTTTATTTTGAAACGATATCGATCCTTCATACAATGTTTAAGAAGCCGTTATTTACAAAATATTTCAGAATCAAATTTATATTCAGTAATTATAATTTGCGAATTTATACTTTTGATCCTTGTCTGAACGAATTTTATTATCGTTTGCCATAACTTTTTTTTAGATACAGTACACGAATTCGTTTTCCAAATTTGATTGTAACTTGTAACGTCATAATTTTTTGAGCAAAATGGCATCAAAGAGATTTAGAAATTTTTAATAATTGTAATACAACTCACTGTCAGTAAATTTTCTTCTCGTTAATCTCCAATATGTAATGTCATAGTATAAACTTTTATTTTTAAAATGCATTAGTGTTTCGACATTAAATTTGGAAAACGAATTTATGTTCAGCAGGCAAAAATCTATTTCAAAATAGTTAAAAATTCTTATAAAATAATTTTTTTTTGCTGATATAATATTATCATTGATTTAATAAACCCGAATGTCTTTTCTTTCGAGATAAAAAATAATGTTATAATTAAAAGATGAATGTTATAATTAAAATTTCCGTTAATGCAATTATAACTTTAATATCAAATGTAATATTTAGAATTTATATAATATATATATACATATAGAGTTTCTGATGTACAATGGCTTGTAATTTAATCATGACCTTAATTATTAGTATGCAAATCCATAGCGTCGTCGTTGTACGCAACGGGTGAGGTATATTGACTTAGTTAATGAATATGTGAACTCAAATATTACTATTATATGTGACATATCTTCTCCGTTTCAAATAATTTCTAATATTATAACTAAAGTTATAACTAAAGTTGCTATTACCGATGTATTTTATACTTAAATAAGATTATGTATTTCTTTATCAAATATAATTACAATAAACGAAAGAACATACTTTAATATTAAAAAATATTAATCTTTTATATTGCAGTAATTTTAATAAATCGAAATGATAAATATATAAACTACTTTTATTTTCTATCTTCTATAGATTTCTGAACTTTTATGTTTTTTTTTTCATGGAAAGGTGGATTCTCTATTTACACACGTAAATACTTTGAAATCTTATACGTGAATGTGATTTACGCGGAAAATATTTTTGGTGTAGTGTATGACAAACGTTTTAATCATACGAAGATCAAATGGACATGCGACAGTGATATCTGACGCACGCTCAGATGCATGAAATTTAAAGTGTAACACATTGGAGTGAACAAGAATTTGTTTTTCCACAATGGACAGTGACATCGAGCAGATAAATGGCAAATGTAGCCGAGGAGATTTGTTAAGATTGTCTATCCGATGTTTCGCTACTAGTAAAATTTACTAAACATTTATCCGATATTTGTTGTATTTAAAAATATCCGATGTTCTCTCTGTTACATTAAAAAAATTACAATAAAAATATATTTAAAAACTTTGACAATAGATTGTGATAAAACTTTATGACAAAAGCAATATATAGTTATTGACAATTTCATTAATTAAAATAACATGATAAATGAATGACAAATTACTAAAACCAGTTCATTGATATAGTCAGTAATCCTGCAAGTTTTGTTGCGGTAAATATAATATTATTTACACACATTTTTTATATTATATATTACATATTTTTTACGTATCGTATTTCTATGTTACAAGAAATTTTTATTGAAATAGGTAAAGACACAATTTAATTTCGTTTGAATTGCGATAAAAATTAATACTGTACTTTGTAAAAACCGTATACAGTTATATTTCATAAAAATTTGTGGATGTATTTGTTAATTGAGATGTAACAGAGGTTTTATCTGGAAGGTTTTATGAAGCTGGATTTTTTCGTGATTGTAGTATGTATTTTTACAACAGAGGGATAACAATATTTGGCCAGAGCTGAAAAATGCACGAATTGAATAGTTACAAAAATTTAGAATTTATTGTACAACAGTGTTGCAGTGTACATATTGTGTACTGCGAATACGTTCATGCATTTTACATTCTTCGGTATGGTTCATTTGCAGGACAACGTATAACACACGCAATCATGTGTACCTAAACGTGAATATCTCGGGCTCTTATTGGTATACCATAATCGGTCGTGCTAGATATGAGTACTCCTGGGGATCGAGCAATTACTGATTTAATTGCACTATACCGTTGATTAACGGAAATACCATACATTATACAAGCTATTTCAAAAGGTTCGGATCAACTGTCAAAGTAACGGATATAATCGCAAAGATTTAGAAGTTAAAATTTAACAACAAAGTGAAAACTTCTGGAAGAAAACTTTTATAAACTTTGTCATTTAATCGCTACACTATATATTATTCTTAAGAAATTTAAGTGCATTTGCGCGCGAAGAAAAAATATTAGATAAAATTAATAAAGCTCTTATCTTCAGTATAAATAGAATATGAGCGTTCGATCATTTATTGTAACTCCAACGGAAAATATTAGCTGATAGCATTTAACTTATAACGTAGCCTAAAATGAAATTCCATTCCGAAAGAGCTTCAAGAATAGAATCGATAGTTTACGGTGATCGCAGTATTTCTCTTTTCTACGATTGGAAACTTTTCGAAATCTTTTCTGATAAATCGTCAGAGCTGGCTCAAAGAAAATTTTTAATTAAGTTCGTTCTCATTTATATTTCCGATGAAGCAATATTATAAAATATCAAGATCTTACCGAAGTATGTTATTTGCACTATTTTGAAAATTTCAAATAACGTCTAAAATGTTTCAAAGGAATAATCTCTCATGAATTAAATAAGAAATAAAACGAAGCTTTCGACGCATATTCAGGAATTCGATGAGCCAATATTCACGGAATTTTTTATTAATAACAATATTGCGATGGCATTTTTAATGATAGCAAATATTTTAAATAGTTTACATGATTCAGCATGCTGTTTAACGACAAAGTCACACAATTCCGATTCGCTCGTATTAATTGCTACAAAACATATAAAATATAATAATTAATAAATAAATTGTTGCATGAAACTAAATGTGTTATGTTGCACGCGTTTAAAATTAAAAACAATAAAAATAATTTAGAGAAAACGCTTTATCGTTTTAATATTAATAAAACTTTCACGTCATGGACGTGTATACACATATGTGAAATATGTATAAGCTGTAAATTGAAGCAAGTATTTTAAAATTTATGTGAAAGGTTTTTTATGTAAAAGGATAAATAAAGAGGGTTATTATTCAATGTTTCAAAAATTTTTTATTAATATACAGAATTGTGTAGTGATAATGTGGAAAATCAATAAACACACACACACACACACACACACACACACACACACACACAGAGAGAGAGAGAAAGAGAGAGAGAGGGGGGGGGGAAGGGAGAGAGGGGGGAAGGGGGGGAGGGGAGGGGAAGAGGGGGACTTATTCTTTGCGAGATTGTGCGAGTATATATGAGAGATGGTCGAAAGCTGACAGTGCGAAATTGGTGCAGTGTTCCCTGGAATTTGCCCGGTTATCTATGGCCGGTGTGTATTAATTAATATTAATTCCGTTATAAATTTGCGGCCATGTTATAGTCATTCTCTGAAACGAACGCGGCGATATGTTGTCCTACGGATGATGTATAAAGCCAATGATATCCATGAACACGTCAACGACGCAATTAATTAAGTTATTGAATGATTTTTATTGCTTTTTATCTCTTAAAAATGTCAAATCTTTTTCTATTTAATGTTATTTTCTATTTAATGTAATCTGTTTAAATGCATTGATACATTCAAATTAATTAATAGGAGACAAAAATAGTCAATTATAAAATATTTGATTAATTCTTTCACATTTGTTGATTCTTTCACTTTCTCTCTTTCTCTTCTATTTTAACTTAACAAAATTCAAATTTTTATCTCATACTATTTTTTTGATTTTCAAAAATTAAAAAGTAACTTTTATTATCTCTTTTAATTGATCTCAAACTGATGTCAAACATGCATAACTAATACCAAACCGCTGCTATATATTTTAGTGAAAACAGATTGCAGACTATAAACCAGTTAAGTTTCACATTTAATACTATTTACAATTCTATGTAATTTGTTCTTTATCAATAGCGCGACGGATACATCTCTGATACTATAATAACATTTTTAATTGCTTCATTGTGCTAATTGATTATCTTCTAGTTCGCCGATTCTAGACGAACTGTGTCACATTCGTAGTGTATTGTACTGTAAGTCAGGCAGCAAACGACCAATTACAGTGCAATGAGTTTTATAGTATCATTTTGATTGGCAACTATTTATAACTTATCTTTTCTTCTCGTAAATGTCCAAAAAATTGAATTGCTTGATTATTTCAATAAAATATAACATTACATACATACACACGACATTGTTTTACGCTTTGTAGATCATTCGATAAGCTGCTGAGCGTCACTGTTTTTTGCCATTCTCGTTTTCGAACGCGTTTGTCCCGACATAGATATAGCAATTGTCGCAGACATAACGGCTGCGAAAAAAAATCATATTCCCTCGTGCAAATATAAAAGCGCATCGATTGCAATCGTGCGTTTTCCACCGCAATCCGCGGCCGCGCGTAATCGAGTCCGCCTTGTTTAATTGCAACACGTATTTCACCCTTATCCGCTTCTTTGTCTAGCCAGCTTAATTCATCCGTAATCTCTTAACGTGCTCGCGGCCGCGAACTGCGTAAGTATCAGAGCTGTAAGCAACAACCCAACAACCGGCGGCGACGGTAGTCCGTGAGCGTGGCTGAGATTATTTTGCGGTGAGCAGTCGTAATTTGCGATGCACCGGCGTCGTCGTGGCCAGTTTAAAAGCGACTGAATCTACTCGTAAATGAAACAATTACTCTTATGTATCCGTGCGGTATATCCGCGAGTCGTGAAATCCGTGTGAAGGACGCATGTGTGCACGCGTGTGCGTTTTGGCACGGAACTTGCCAACATCCGCGCACGCGTACGCGCACGCACCTATCTACCGGCTGCATCTCGTGCATAAATCACTGTCGCAAGGAGCTGCGACCGGGTGAAAACACAACGCGGAGCCCGGAGAATGCCATTTACATGATAATTCGGATAGTTACGGTGCATCAAAATTTTCGCGTTGGCACGCCGAACTATTCCCGCACACACACACACACACACACACACACACACACACACACACACACACACACACACACACACGTGCGCGCGCTGCTTCTATCGTAATTAGAAAAGCGATTATAGGATTCGGTAGAAACGCTCTTTAGTGTAGTGCCCTATCGAGTTCTTTCTTGCCAAATTCTCTCCCATCGCATTTTTTATTTTAACAATTTTTACTCTGTTCCGAATATTTATAAAACATTTGCACTTTATTTTACTCCCTGTTCGACTTGCAAATA
>NW_017259291.1:1252493-1252969 GCF_001594045.1 Atta colombica | reverse complement strand
TATATATATATATATATATATACAGGGTGTCCCGAAAATTTTTGCCAATCGCTTTTGTATAGATAGAACGGACTAAACTGATCGAAAAGTTTTCTACCGTTTTGCAATTTTCGCAATAATTAACAAGATATTAATTAAAAATTGTCAAATATTGCCAATTTTACAGAAAAATTACAAAAAATCATATATTTTGTTCTCATAGAACTCTAAGAATTTTTTCGAAATTTTTTATCAACTTTTTAATACTGCATTTTCTTATTTTTACCAACATGAGAAAATACGGTATTAAAAAATTCTGAAAAAATTCTAAAAAATTCTCAGAATTTTATGAGAAGAAAATAAATAATTTTTGTCTTTTGCGGCTTTTCTATAAAGTCAATAGTATTTGAGTAAAAAATTATTTGAGACCAATATTTAGCAGTTTTTAATAAATTAATATCTTGTTAACTATTGCAAAAATTGTAAAATAGTAGAGG
>NW_017259291.1:1239882-1252393 GCF_001594045.1 Atta colombica | reverse complement strand
ATATATATATATACAGAATATGTATATTTTTCTTTATAATAATATTTCTGAAATTTGCACACATGCGAATAGATGGCTCAATTAAATTTGCTTGTTTTACTAGATATTCATTTAACGCCCCCAACAGTACCGAACTGTAATAGAGTCGGCGTGGAGTTTTCGGTGACACAATTAACAACATATTCGATTAGACACGCGTATCTAACCACGAGCGATAGCAGAATGTTGCGAATCGAACAGCGGATAGGAATTGACGTTCGACGCTTGTACGAATTGTTATGTGGTCCCACATTATGCTGTTAATAACATCAAGTATAATCATAATTATCAGCGTGTTATTGATTACGCTGTGAGCATTGGACTACGTATCGTACAACGCGACACAAATTCGTTGCCTAACTCCAAATAATGCAGTGTAAATTATTCTGACCTCATCCGAGTACCAAATCTGTCCTTTCAATCGCAGAATGCATCCAGAAGTGTTAAAGGTAAATGCGCTCATGATATGGATTTTCCAGCAGAACTAGTAAAACCTCTCGTGAATCGCTTTCGAAAATAGTCGCTTTCAAAATTTCACGGATAAATCCGTTGGAGAGTATTTCGACACAGCGCAGCGACGCAAGTCGACATTTCTGTTATCGATCGGAGATGACAACGCCACTCGAAAAAAAACAATTTCGCGGGAAGGATGAAAACGGATATGGCACCTGTAAAAGAATCAGGTCAGAAGGTTCCGCTTTTGCGTCGCTGGGTCATGTTGAGAATCAATGATGCTGTTTCGTGAATTTAGAAACGAGCAAGTAATATATAATATTTTCGTGAAACATGACTGGTAATAGAATTTCTGATCGAAGGCATTGGACGAAATGACATCTGATCGAATAGATCGTTTTCGTATAAAATGTTTGCAGAAATTTTTCTCTGTTTAGTTTGCATTTTATTGTAAGTAAAAAGGATAAAAACACGTAGAGTTTCACGTGTAAGTTTTAAACATATGCAGTTTATTAAAACAAACTCCTTGAAATGCAGTCGAATTTAATTCTATTCGGTTTATAATACGATATAGCGCGAAGAATAATATATTGGAATTCATTAAGAACTTTAAATGAATACAGCAGAAGAAGAAAATTAAATTAGAAAATTTTTATTTTTGTATATGTATACACTAGTTATATATAATCTTATTTAATAGTTATCAACATACAGTTAGCATAATATTTTTAATTTGTTGAATACATATTTGTTTCGCAATTAGATAATTTCGCATTCAATTTGAGAAAGTTGTTTAACTATAAACTTTATTAAAGTGTGTAAGCATGAATTTTGGATTTTGTGTAAACGATGAAATACCAAATTTCCCATAACGATAAATTTAATCACAAATAATTCATAGATAATTATTATTTATCTTTTTACTAAATACATTCTTGAAAATCCATTCTTTCAGAATTTCTGATTTTTTTCGCTGTAAATATCCACTGCATAACCTTTTCTTACAATTCCAATCTTTGTTATCATTTTTTTACTCTGTTCGTCATCGCTATACTCCTTTTTGCTTTCTTTTTGTGGAAAGTTCTTTTCCTATTTTAACCTGTTTGCTTATTCACCATCTGCTACTTACTTTCTGTACGTCAAGATAAAAGCAAGTGTCTACGCGAATCTTGGCATACTGGAAAGAGAATATCGTTAGAAGCAATAATGAATCTCAACGAGATATTGATGTGTAAGTTTTGTTTGAAAAATAGCTAATTGGCACAAACAAGAACGCATAAGAGGAAATATAATTTCTCTTTAGGCAAGAATTAATTTAACATCATAAGTGTCTCAATTTAACATAAAATTTGCTTCTAAATTGTGTCAAAGTATTACACTTCTTGAGTTAATTTTTTACATAATATTTGTGTTACTTTCTAACATTTTATGTTAAATTAACATAAAAAGTTTGTTTGGGAAATGTGAAATTTGTAAAAGTTAACATAAAATTTTTTACTGTACTATATTAAAATTGTGTTTAAAAATACATACATATATCAAATTATATTATTTATTTTTATTTATGATTATAAAGTTTTAAAAAATGAAAAATAAAAAAACATTTAGCATTGGTTATAAATTCTAATTTTTACGAATTTATTGTTAATGGTTTCTACAAGAAAACGTTTTTTCATTAACATTTGCAAACGGTCTAATTATAATAATTAGATTATATCAATTAGATTATAATAATAGAATTAAAATGTAACAAAAACCAATTTATGTTATTGATCGTGAGCGATAAATTAAATTAATCGCCATATGGCCAAACAATTTCTATCTTTTCTCATTTCTTTATTCTGTAGAATTAAGCAAATCTTGTGTATCTTTTTCCGCGTTTAGATTTGCTCCGCTTTTTTGCCTAACCGCAATTCCGCCGGACGGCGCTACACACTATCACGAAAGGATATGAATGAATGCTTTTCTATATTACTTGAACAGACCGTGTCCTTGGCCGTCGCGTCGTGCCTGCCGTTTTTCTGACACAAAAAGAGAACGAAGAAGAAGTCCGGAGACAAATAGCGTGGCTGAAAAAGGAATAAGAATACGGGTGGCGGATGGACCGCGCGCATATCGTCCAAAACTTTCATTGTATCTAGAGACGGCTGGATATTACGAGCGCGAGATATTTCTGCCCCTTTCTTCATTCTTCCGTATCTCCATCTTCCTTATACGTTCTCATCTTGTTTCCTGCATCCCTAGCTCGTTTCTCTATATGTTTCCTGACAGATACTAATGGTTCGCTAGAATTCGCTAGAGTAGTGAGATTCATAGAAGACGCGGCAAAAGGATTGTTCATCTATTTTCAATCTTTAGATGAGTTGCAAGAATTAGATTGTTGAAATATTTGTACTTGATATAAAAGAATTAAATATAATGTCCATGCGATACATGTGTAAAGATTAATTGAAGTAAAAGTATATCTTTTCACACATTGAAAGTACGTGAGTATTGCCATCGTGGAAAATAATGATCAAATATTTGGAAATCTTTTGACAATAATTTTTGTAAGATTTAATGGAACTTAATTAAATTAAATTTAAGTGTATTATAATTTTGCGAGGGGATCAGAGGGAACTTAGGTATACAATAAAAAAAATTAATTAAATGTAATGTAGTTATTTGAATAATTTTAACGAAATATTTGCTAAGTGTAAACATTTATTTGGTACAAGAATCATTATATAATTTAACTATTATTTTTTCATTAAGTAAATATTTATTTATTTAATAAAAAATTTATTATTTAATTAAATGTTTAGTTAGTACTGTTGAAAAAAATTTATATTAAGATTTAGTAAATTTTTTTCAGTGTATATATCGCAAAGGACAATTATTGGTACTGTCAATCGTAAAAAGAAAGACACCGAGATATTGTCGCTTTCCGGACGTCGAATGATGATGTTTTATGATCAATCACTCGTGAAATCCTCTTGTTAGGTCATCGGCTTTCATGTAGAACGTAATATATTTCACGCATTTGTTCTCGAAATTCGACAAACCGAGTTATGACATCTACATCATAAAATTGAAAAACAGTTAGGTATATTTCTTGTTGTACGGAGAAGTCTGATATAACTTTATTTTTTTTTCAATCATGTGATTTTTATCAATAACAAATGTTTTAACAATAGAAGAAACTTTGAGATATATACGAGGGTCGTTTGAAAAGTTTCCTCAATATGAAGATGGCATTATTCGTCAAAATCATTCTGGTACTACAATCGTACATGCTTTGAAAGATATCTATGAAAACTGTAGCCATTGTGAACGCCCAGTTATTGTTTGACAGCCATTTGTGCTAGTCGATGTCAATATTTTTGTAAAAACGTATTTGTGTAAAAACGAAAAAAATTGAATATCGAGCAAAAATTCATGAATTGCGGTTCGAATTGATTAATCTACCATATTCTGGCCCCAGCGACTTTTTTTTATTTCCTAGGTTCAAAGTTTGGCTCAGAGGACAGAGATTTTCATCGAACGAGGAGATCATTCGTAGAAGTCTTTGCAGAACAAAGCGCCAACTATTATTTTAATGGGTTAAAGAGAGCATCGCTGGAAAAGTGTATCGACTTAAAAAGAAACTATGTTGGAAAATAAAACTGAATTTGACCGAAAAAATACTTGTTTCTATGTTAGACTCAAAACTTTTCAAACGATCCTCGTAAATCAATCATTCATGAATGACATGGAATTTCAATTTCTCACTGTGATGGATATGTTTCAGAGTGCTTTCGTTCTACATTTCGACAATCAGATATTATAGGATAAACTGGTCCAGGTAGAAAAATTTATGGTTATTGCATGTAGTTTTTGTTACTATCTCACTTCGACTTGCGAATATTCTCGAGGAAATAGAGCGTTGCTCGTCCGAAAAGAAACTAAGTACGAAAATGGGTGATGATTAAAATTCTCATTTTCTTAAGTACTCGACCACTTTTCGTGCGATACTATCTCAGAAAATGGCATGACTTCTTCAGTGAGCAGGATGGGGCTCGGGTCATCGGACTTCGGCTCTTTGCTCTTACAACGTAAGAGCTGATAAACCACGTATACGAAACGTCGTATTTTAATAAGAATCTTTTACGGCGCCAGAACGTAAGTACAACCATTTCCTTGAGGTTGTATTTCATCGGTCTGATCCAACCCGAGTTCCTTTTCATGCGATTCCATACAGCTCTCTGGCAAAAAGAAGGTCCGCGTTTTCCTGGAGGCGTTAAATCTCGTCGTCTCGTATTCCTTTTCTCAGCTAACTGAAGAGATTGGATGAACGTCTCATTGAATTACAAGGATTTTCTCCTCGATGTCAACTGTGAATCTAATTTGAAAGCGTGGTGTCGAAAAAACACATCATCATATTGATCATATTTCGTTATTGATAGTATTAGCGATGATATTCGACTAGATGAAGATTGTAAGTTTTCATATCGACATTACGTCTATTTTTTTATTAACTGTTAACTTACTTATAAAAATTATATCAAGTTTGAAAACATCAAGTTTGAAATATAGAATGCAAGTTCACCTTATGAAGATTGATAGAGAAAAGTTTTCTTTTAACTACAATTTACCTTATATTAACCTTATATTAAGTACCTAAAGTGGCGTCTACAATGAAATTTTAAGACGTAAAGCTTAACCTTTAAACTATAAACCGTAAAAAATTGATCAATTGTAATCAAATGTGAGGAGAATACTTGACTATGATTGGTCAATTTCTTACGGTTTAGTGCTTAAAACTTAAGTTTTACGCCTTAAAATCTCATTGTAGACGCCGCTTAAGAGAAGTGCCAATCAAAGTTGGATATTAGAATATATCTATATTTTTAAATAAATTTGTCTCAGAGATATCAGGAGGTTTGTAAATTATCACCGTGTTTTATCCATTACATAATGCCAACGTTTCGTAAAGCTCGCCGTTCACTTTGTTTCAGATATATGACTCAGATATCGATTATTTTCCGTCTTGTAATTTAGAATCATTAATTATAGTATTAATCGTATAGATTGTACAATCATCTAAAACTTTTCGCTCAGGTCTAAATGATCCGTTTCTGTAGTCAAGAGTTAATCATTAGAACTGTGTAATTGTATAAATGGAAATGAGCATAAGCAAATTTGAGTTCTATTTGTTAGCTAAACCACAAATTTTATGCAGCGTAGTGTCTGTAAGAAAAAAATAATAATAATAATAATTTGGCATTTGTTTATGCATTTTTATTAAAATTATGATAGAAAAGATCGGCTTAAAAATATTCTTTTTAGTATGTACATTTACAGATTTACAAACAATGATTTCTTTCTTTGATCTTTATAATATATTTTTTTCTTTATAATATATTCTTTATAATATATCTATATATTTCGGAATAAAGCGCGAAATGTGGTAAGGCAGCATTATTTAAAATTTGTAAAATGATGTACAAATCCTTTATTTCATTCTGATGTAAATCACTTTTTCTCGTTCGCTTTCTCGTACTTGTTTCTTTAGGCTGTTTTAATATTGATACCCCGAAAAATGCGATTTTAACTGGAAAAGACACTTTGGATTTTATGGAATATCCTGACTGAGACGAATCGACAGAATAGTGACTAATTAAATTTTCACTGTATCATGCTTAATGCATACGTCTCGTGGTTTCAATTATTTACGCGTCGGCGTCGCCTTCGCCACATGACACAATAGAATATTGCAGCGTACGAAGTATATGACACTACTTAGAAAATTATACACCTTCGTGTGTAACATTTTGTTCTCATTAATGATGGAAATTTTGTGACGAACATATAATATTAATGTATAGTAAAATTTAACTAGACTGATATTAAATGAATAATAAGAGAGAGAAAGAGAAAAAAATATTAGCAAGAATATTTTGTACGAAAATTTATCATTTAAATAGAATAACGAATATATGAAACGATACAATATTAAATAGAATACGAATATATGAAACATTATAATATGAGAAAATAATCTTTTTTCTTCTATTTCATAATATAATATTTTCCATATGACCTTTATATGTGCCAACAAATATGCTCCTGTGTAAAATCCCAAAAGATATGATATAATCTGAGAGGAGAGAAAACGTTTAGCGGTCGCATCTCAGATTTTGAGCAGGCGACAACATATCAAACATTCATGTAAATCACGCCGACTGACGTATCCATTTCGTGGTTTCAATTATTTACGCGGCAATGTCGCTGCCAGTTTCGAGTTCTTTCCATGGTGTAGCAACTGGCACGGCACGGTACGGTTGTATATCGATCTCGTCTCGCGTTTCTATCAAGCCATGCAACGTAAGCGTTTATTTTGGGATGTTTTTCCCGCTTGCATCCGAAAAATAAGAATAATGAAGAACCGTGATTGTCGACAGTTTCATAAGCGAATATCCATATGCTGAGAATAACGTAGAAATTCCGATTGCTCCTAATATATAATATATATATATATATATTATACATTGTTTCATATATGATGAACTAATATGCGTTTAATTTCACAGTAATAGCGAATACATATATTTAAATTCTAAAATTTTTATTATATCATTGCAAGATAAAATAGTTATTGTGTAGTGACCTCTTTTTATAAATACGTATCTCATTTCACAAAGTGTACAGTTTTTTTTATGATGTGCGGTTCTTATTAAAAGAGATCTTTGTATCTTTGATCCTGACTGTATTTTTTGCTATTACTTAATATATAAAAATTTATAATCTCTTTGTGAGCAATCTGTTAAAAACATGTGATTGATAAAATACATAAATATGAATACGTAATTAATTGGAGAATGTAAATATTCACGAGATTCGGAAAAATATTATAGAAAAGCAGTTTTACGTTTTTGTATAAATCTCTCTCTCATAAAATATCATTTTAAATTCATTTTTATATTCATACTGCTCAAAACATCATCCAAAACTTCGTATAATATTGATTACTTATGCGATGATAGCAAACACTTTGTGAATCAAAAATTGCAAATGTTGCTTCCAACGGTGTTATCATTAAAATAATTATGATTGGTTTACATAACCATTCAACTATTTCTTCTTTTTTAATGAAACTTCTTTTTTAATAACAGACAATTATATTCATATAATTCGTATTAGATTATTCATGACATAAATTTTAACGTAAATTTTAAAAGCAGGTTACAATTTAATATTTAATGGAGAATTTTGAAATATCGCTGAATCAATAGATTGGCCGAATGTGCTAGACTTTGAATGTCACTGTATGGATTATTTCGAGAGAACAAAACCGTCGTCAATTTATCGTTGTTTCTGCTTCATCCTACATCGGTGTGCGAATAATCGGTGGATCAATGATAAAAGCCCGGTTGCACGCGGAGCTTTTACAAGCGGCTCGTAAAGCTGCACGTATTCCATCAGTAAGTTGTTCCCTGATCGTAAGTTGTTCCCTGTACTTCGACTAATACCGTAATTACAAGCAAAGAAGAAAACGCATTATTTCGTTATACATTCCTCTAATAGAGAAGCGTTATACCGAATTAATTTAATGACGCTTTTTGTACGGTGTCCAGAAACACGCGTTTTGAAATCCTCACATTTCCGCAGTGTGGTTGAAAGTCGCATAATTGCATAGCGAAGAACAGCTCAACAGTCAAAAAGGTGAAAATTCGACACGCTTAGATCCGGATTATTCTTTTTTCTTTTTACATCGTCGACAGCACACATGAGCTGGACGTTAGCGTTGGCCTTATTGCGTAACTCGTTTTTCTGAAAAAATTGTGGTGCATCGTCGTTGCTACAAATAAGTGTTGGGAACTGCACGATGAAAGGTTCCGGTGGGACGACACGTATAAACCATATTAATCCGCAAGCGCGCATCAAGGCGATCATTTTTCAAATCTGAGAATCTTAATCCTGTTATCGAATCTTTTTGTATCGGGAACAAAATGCGAACGTATTTTTTATAAAATACTTTAAACTTTATATTTAAAAAATTTTAATTTCTTTTTTTTAACAAGCAAAAATTAATAATGAATTATCCAAATCTGAATCAGTGGATAATCAGTGGATAATTTCTAATATTAGTGCTAAATGTACCACTGGTAATCAGTGAATGAAATATATGAGATCCCTAACCTAGTTAACCTTTATTATATAATCTAACTAATCTTGTTTTAATGCATAAATTCATAGCGTTTTCCCTTGGCTACTAGTATGCACTAAATGTATATTAAAGCTATAGTACACAAATTGATATAAAGATATATGTTTAATAATAAGTACAAAACAAGTTAAATCGTAAAAATTCTCAATACATTTGATTATATTGTTAAAATATGTATTTCATAATATGAAATATTTACATTTCACTTTTACAGATTAAATAAGTGTACAATGGCTTTAATATGCACTCAGTGTGCACTAGTGCAGCCAAGGGAAAACGATCAATAAATATAAAAGATTAAAATTAACGTGCAAATATCAGTATTTTAATTATATGTATAATGCCAGACTTCTATAAACAGTCTGCCCACTTCGTCTCTATGTTTGAAGCGCTGAGCAGCACCATATTTGTATTCACTCACTTTTATATGTATATAAATCACATGGATAATAACATTAATGTTTTAACATAAAATTACGTGATATTCGCAGACAGGATATACATACGCATATGTGAACTGAAATAAGGGCAGCTCAGAATCAGGTTTATCTCTTTCTATCATATTGAATCAGCAATTGTAAAAGTACAATGCTCAAGTATAATGCTCAAACTTCATTGACTGTCACTGCAGTGGCATCCATGGATAACACAACCCACAAAAAAATATCCTGTGCTAGGATGGAGACTCAGCTCTTATGTATTTTGAATCTGATATGAATCTGATATCATCCAGGGTAAATTTTCAATCTAAAGCGAAAAAATGAATCAAAAATGGGAAAAAATGAATCATTTTTTCGCTCTAGAAAATTTATTCTGGATCCTATTTTGATGTCAGATTCGTATTCAGCAACTCAAAATACATAAGAATAGCTGGGTCTCCACCCCAGCACAGAATACTTTTTTTGTAGGCCTCTATAATCGGTGATTATTCGCTGATCAGATTTAGAAAGAAAGGGTAACTGTAAAGTTTGAGATGTATTCGATTACTTAATCTCTGAAGAAAGTTCTGTTTTCTATTTAGAATATTTAAATAAATAAATAATAATTAATGTTGTCAACGCTAAATGCACACAGAATACCGACCCAATTCTCTTCGGCGATTTTTTTTTAAGATACGCGCAAGAGGATTATTACAGAATTTTATTAATTTTTTATTCTTCGACGGTAAAACGAACCATCGGTAAAACCATCGGTAAAACCTTTTCACAAGCTGTCGTCCGTTCCGGAAGTAGTCGTCCTAGAAATGTGACCAGGCACGTGGTATATACTTGTAAGGGAGATGCGCATCGTATGCGGTGAATAACCCTTGAAATATCACCGAGACCCTCTCTTCAAGGACACGTGCACAACGCGATCACGTTTTTTTTACCACGAAGAGATGCCACCGGCTGTAAACGTGCGCACGACCGGAAGAAGCGGTTTGCACCGTTTATCTCTCGATGCATTTATTCGTTGAGCTGATATATATGACTGCGGCCTCCGTTCTCGAGGAGGACCAATCCGACGAATCGATTTGGGTCATTCGGCAGCATTATTGGCGTTTCGAGAGCTCGATTTTGGATGGAAATGGATTCGCTATGAGGTTGGGCGTTGGATTTGTCGGAGGATGCGCTACTGTTTCTACGAAAAATGCGACAGAAAAAATAATCTCGCGATACGTGCTATAAATTTGTAAAATACATGTTGAGATTTACAGTTACTTAGATTTAGATTGGCTTTTTCTATGTTACATTTAGATTTACAAGTGACACTGGGGCAAATATGTGTAGCATATGTAATTAATGTATAATTCGAAAATATGAGTTTCCTGTATAATTTATCGTTCACTCTTTAAAGTTGTTTTCCACATTTTCTCTTTATACATTTACATTTTACATACATGTTACTTTACAAAGGGTTATTTATTAACATAATTTAAAGTTTATACTTGCGGAAACCATTTTGCTGAAGTATCCAAGAATTTAACTAAATACAAATCTGGAAATAACTTTGTTGTATTATCAAAATAATTATATATAGGACGCTCAAGCATAATGAGCATTGCTGCAAAAAAATTTTGTTATTCTAGCAACCAGACCACATAATTATTTTGATCGTTCTTTTCATGTATAAACTTTAAATTACATTTATAAATAATCTTTTGCAAAATATAATAAACAAAAAACGTAAATAAAGAGAACGTGGAAGTGTAGAAAACAGTTCTTAAAGAGTAAACAAAAAATTATACACAGAATAAATTTTATAGACATATTTTTAAATATAAGTCCCTTATGATATGTATACTCTCGAGATGGAAATGAGATATAAACGCTCAAGTGAATTATATAAATGTAGAAAAAAACTTTTAAAGAGTAAACAATAAATTATACACAGGATAAATTTTATAGATATATTTTAAATATAATATAGGTCCCTTATTATACGTACTCTCGAAGTGGAAATGGAATATAGACGCTCATATAAATTAAATAAAAACTTTCTAGATATTAATATTCAGATATGACACAAAACTGTCAAAAGATATGATTTAGGAAGGATGGTCGTAATTAATTCTGTACCCGCTTGCATTTACGGAGAGAGGTCAACACGAAGAAACCTATTTCTACCCCCCTCGAGTACCGTAAACACAAGACTGAATGAGCGTGCATGATAATTTTGTCAGCTTACAAACACGGGCGCTCATTAAAATACGTATCTAAGTGTGTCTGACAACATGCATTCGTTATCCCTTATTCTGCTAGGAGAACAAACCCAAGTTTTCGCTGACGATTATTGACTATATAATGAAGTGTAAACGAAGCTAATACGTGTCCATTTAATAGAAGACCATTCAATTGCACATAAGGCATATCAATGGCATATCAATTGTTAATGTATCAATTAACATGTACCATAATAACGCCGCTGCAAGTGTTTATCTATGTAAATTAATTTACTGTTCATGAATATACCGTAATATATTCAAGAAAATGTAAATGTCTTCACCGTTACTTCAACAATCATGCTATTAATATTAAACAAAACTTATAAATTAATCAATAATATTTACCAGGTTTTTGTCACTCAGCGAATTGTACACGTAAAGATTTATGCCTTTTATACATTTATTCATTTAAAGTTTAACAGGATCATCTGCCTACCCATCGCGTAAGGGAATTTCGAAATTTCACGATCGGATAATCGCACTCGCAGAATACTAATGCATTTAGCGCATTCGTCAGGACGATCGGCTGTCGCGCGATCATGCGCGGACAGTGGTGCTCAACGTGACTTTATTTATGCGGACGGTGCTCGTAAATCTCGGCCGGCCGGGATCGGGCTAATCGGGAATGCAGATACGTACACAGATTCCTGTGTCGTATGGGGGAAGAAATTTCGAAATTTCGATCGGCGTTCACCGATGCAACGGCGGGTCCGATACGTCTACCATCGTTCCGACTCCGCGTCGTGCATGTTTATTGTCGCATAATGCATAGCATTATGTAAATCGGCGTTTCGACGCTTACGCCTGTACGCCATGCGAATAAACCGTGTCGATATGTTAATGTATAACAATGACGCGTGGCTGCCGAGTACCTTTGCAATAAACGCAACCGTGACGTCGCATCGATTGGGTTTATACTGCAAAAGTATTCGGATAAATGATTGTAAATGCACGTGACTTTCGTTCGTTGCTTTGATCGTTTGACTGTGAAATTTTAATCTTTAAATATTTTTTTGACATGACTTTCTTTTTTCAATGTTTTTCCAGTGTATTTTAAATTGTTTATTTTTTTATTAACAAAGATTTGATATCGTTAATGTTTTCTATTAAGAAAAAATTTTAATATG
>NW_017259291.1:1231699-1239782 GCF_001594045.1 Atta colombica | reverse complement strand
ATATATATATATATAAATGATATATTCAATTAATATTTTTAAAAATTACTTATACAGAGACAAATCGCAAATACATTAATTTATAAGAGCTTACATGTATCGCAGTAATCTGTCGTAGGTAAGCCATTATTTAAAAGACAGATGGCTGATATCTATTTTTATATTATCTGTTTTAATATGAAGATAAGATTATTTAGTTATTACGTAAGATATTGTCGTCACTAATAAATTGTTAAAGAGTGAGTTAAATTGAATGATGGTAAAGAATAACCATACAAACATTTAAAAACGAAATAGATTTGAATTTAACGGAATAGGTTTTGAATTTAACGAAATAGAGTGAAATGAAAATTAGAATGGGAAATTTTATCATACTTTAATGAATATGTAGAATATGTCCGAAACAGAATTAACAGATAATAACTAGTTCCTGCAGAGCGTAGACTTGGCGCACCTGTTACTTGTGGGTTTCCAATTAAAAGTCAACTCTCATAAAGAAAGACGTACATTATCTGCATTAATTTGTACGTGTATTTTTTTAATTGCATCCGTAAAAAATATATTATTTACGGTTCATTTAAAATTAATAATGGAATAAAATCCTAAAATACGCTTTAAAGAAATATTTTATTGCTTTATTGTATTGCTTTATGCATTATAACTAATACCGAAATTACACATACATTACTATTTGCTATTGTTATTCAGCATATATCTATAAAATTAATATACAATGTATCAAACGAGAGTTTCTCTCCAATCAAATATCAATTATTATAATATTAGTAACAATAATATTGCCATTTTATTCAACATATATGTTTATAAGTTTCGTCAGTTATAGTGTAGCATTATCAAGAGTCATCAACATTGTAGTGCTCCAGCAATTAATTTCAATTGGCAGCAATCACGCCGTCTGCCAATTTTATTTCAAACTGCGAAACTCGTTCGACATTCTCATCCCCGTCCTGGCAATGGGCAATCACGTCGCGCCGAATGCGAAGAAGTGGCCGACCGTCAATTAACGCCAATAATGCCAGTATCAACGTCGCGGAAATTATTTCCGAGGAATTACGCCGGAACCATGTAAGATGATTTGTGCGATTTTTTTCCTTATATTTTCACGATTCGAAACATTGACCATAAAGTCACGTTTGTGCGGCTTATAATGCAAGTTACACTACTTTTCGCATATTTCATTGCGCATTCTCTCTGTCTCTCTCTGTCTCTCTCTCTCTCTCTCTCTCTCTCTCTCTCTCTCTCTCTTTCTTTTTCGTATATGTTTCATTCTCCAATGTTGGCGCTCACACCTGCGAGAACTACCGATTTGAAAGTGATATGGCACAATGTACGCAACACGTGGCGATATCGTTTCTCGACGTGATATTTAAATATTTATCGAACGTAATGCTCATCGAATATCCATATTAAAATATCAGATGAAATTTATGACAATTATGTTAAAATTCATGCACTTCTCAATGCATGTCGATGTATTTCTGGCATTACAATGAATGAAAGAGAACTAACGACAATTTTTTTTCGAGTTCTTAACACTTTGCTTTTAATAATGTTTAAAATTTACATAGTAAAGATGTGTGTGTGTGTGTGTGTGTGTAATAATTTAAATTTTATGAACTTCTGTAAATTTAATTCACACATAACGAAAATAAAAATTTTCCCGCGCAGTGTCAAATTAATTATTTTGTTTTAGCGAGAAGAAAACCTCGGCATGGTAAAATGAACGAGATCGTAATTTCGTTTTACGTCGGTGTTAATTTCTGTTATAACGTAGCATAGTCAAACGACTCTCGTTACGGTCCCTTGTGCCCGTGACATGTTAATTACCCGTAATACCACCACGATCTTTTCGTGATTATGAACGGATGTTAATATTACAGCGCATTATAATAATGTATATAGACCCGCCTGTCTGTGGAAAGTGTTCACAAAAGCGACTTTCGCTTCTATGACGCATACATCAACACATCTAACAGTTGTTTTAGCTGTTTAATGAAATCAAATAGGTGATTATCGAAATGCCATTCCATATCGAAAAGCCATACACATTTATCCATTACATTTAAAAGAATTTGGTTTAGAAAAGAAGCTTTTCAAAAATTACACTTTTTACTGAATTAATTTATGAATTACGCTAGAAATCTTATATACAATCGCAAAATAGTACTATTTAGACAAGTTGTGTTTGAACAAACAATTTATCAGATTAAAAACTTTAATTTCTGAATTGCTGATATGAAAGATTTTCTCTATATGTATTTAAGAACAACTGAGAATTGTACTATGGTCGTGAATTGTGAACTTTTCCTTAATTTGCATCCTCCATTTCTCTGGTTTATTCAGAGAAACTCTCGAAAGAGGCGTCGCATCTCGTATTATTTGGTTGGTAGTAGTAAAGCTGGTCATAGACGATGTTGCCTGCTCATCAGATTTCCCAATGGAAAAAGAAATTCAAGGTGAAATTTCTTGAAAACGTCTAGACCATGACGCTCGTTTTAGCATCTCTCCAGATGGTCGGACGTTACTTCCCGGTTACTTTCCCCATGTCTCTCAGCAAGAAGTTGTAAGATTGTCGGACGGAGAAGAGAAAGACAGAGAGATTGGTTGATGGTGGCAGCGGCGGATGAGATGGTCGAGGGTCGCGAGAAATGACTTTTCGTCCCCCGAGGATATCTCCACTCCCGGAAATATGGATATAGGCAATTAAAATTACGTGACAGCGGAACGATGGTAGGAGGAGATGAAGAGGGATGTGATGCAATGCTGCGAGGGAAAACGAAGGGAGTAATGATGGGGCGACGGTCCCTCCCTTCGAACCCGCTTTACGTCCGTCTGCACGAAGAACGGCGGAAGCGCATGATGGAAAGCGAAAAGGAGTCGCGGAAGGATTTATCATCTCGGCGCACGAGGTGCGCTGGTGTGACCTAGAATTATTGCTTTGGAAGAGTGTCATCGTTGCCGACAACGAGGACGATGGCGGCGACGACGAGGTCGGACTCGACGATCGGCTCGATCCCGTAGAGACAATTCGTTATTTTCCGATGGCGAATACGCCATTGTCGTTTTTTGATACGTCACGTTTCGCCCATAGTCACCGGCTGCTTCCGTAACAAAGTTTCTCGCCACTTGTGGAAAATTGTTTCCCCGGATATTGCTCGTGCTGTTTTGAACAATCTTTAATCTACATTTTTATGAGCTGCATCGCATTAATTTAAGACGGCTACTAACGTTTTTAGTTATTATAGAGCAGTGATGTGATTGAGATAATAATTACAAACGAGGATGTTGAAAAACCAATTTTTGTCCAAAAAATAAAAAAAAGTGTTTTTTTAAAGATTTTTACTTCTTAAATATGATAATATATTAATAAAAAGTTTGTAGCGGATAAGAGAACATAACGAAAAATTGAGTATAGTGTGTTTGTACAAATTTCAATATTCTTGGTAAATTTTCAGGGTGTTAAAATTTTTTAATAAAATTTTTTATCATATCTAGGAGATTAAAGTCTATAAAAAATACTGTTTCCTTTATTTACATCGTACATTTTTTAAAATAAAAATTTATCCTTTTTGAAGGAAGTTATAAAAGGGTTTTTGCTCAAAAAGATATAAGTAAAAGAAACAGTGTTTTTTGTATTGGATTGGTCAAAAAATTCTGCTGTTTTTTTTAGCTCAAAATTATATATAGAATATATTTGTTGTTGTTATTATATCATTCAATAAAGCAAAGTTTTAACTTTAAAAATTGATTTTTTAAATTGCTATACGATGATTTTTAATGAAATTATGAGCAATCAAAGTTAAAATGCTTCTTTTATTTAATTCTTTCTTCGATAACTCAGTAACAAAAATCTTAGGAACATTTTTTAAAAATTTTGTAGGGAAAACTTTAAACTTTTACTTAGATAGAAAGCCGAAAATTTTCGCAAATTTCTTTTGAGCAAATGATAGATCCAAAGTTAGAAGAAAATTTTCCATTTTTTTCGGCTCGTAATTTTCTGTATGTAAACACAGAAATTCAAAAAACATAGTAACCTTTTGAAAGTAGAGATTTCAAGCTTCAAAATCGTTTTTTTTTAATTTAAATTTCATTTATTTTTGACGAAGATTTATTTTTGACGAAGATGTAAATATAATTTTGTGCTAAAAAAAATACAAACTTTCTGACCCAGTAGATTTTAATCTCTTGGATATGATAAAGTTATTAAAAAATTTTTTTTTAATTTTTGTTAAAAAAAACATCTTGAAAATTAACCAAGAATATTATAAATACATCATGTCCATTTCAATTTCGAAGTGTCCTTAAACGCTACGAATATTTAAATAATTTTATCGTTCAAGAAAACAAAATTTCCAAAGGCCGTGTTCGGAAACGTCGCTCAGATGCCTCGGATTCATCATGTGTAACATTTAATGTTAAACAAAGACAAATGATGAATTCGAAATATCAGAAGCATTCGAGCAACATTTCCGAACGTAGTCAAAGGAACAATATTCCTTTTACTTACTTTTTGGGCAGAAATCGATTCATTTTACATCCTCTTTTATAACAAGAAATTTGTCGAATAAAGACAAATTAACATGTCATATTTTAAATTTGTTTTCCCCTTTATTGTTACTTTCACCTTATGTAGAATATGAAAGGCGAAAATATTTGCGTCGCTTGTTGCTGTAAAATTGTATTAGGGTAACTCCGGTATATACGCCGCATCTACCAAAAACTTAAATTTATTAAGTATTATTTACTATGTTTATAGTAAACGAACTACAATACATCAGTAAAAATTTTGTACTGCCTACAACTATGAAAAAAATATTAGAAATCCGAAATATTTATTTTTCATATTAAAAAATAAACTTTTTGAAACCCTTGCCGTATATTTCATAGGAGTGGTAGCCATATATGGGGAAGGGGGGGGGGGATATGTGCTCATGAAAATTTACAAATAATGCATATAAATAAAATGTATAATGACACAATAACTTATAAAATAATATTTATAAAGTTTTATTAAGAAATAAGAATGGTAGATATGTATATGAAGTAATAAATAATAATTACAATCTTCATATATTACAAGTGTTATGACATGAGGTACATATCTCATATAATGTATTTATTGCATTTAGTGCACTGAATTCAATCTGCGCACTTCGTATGCTTGGGGCATAAATCTCGCTCGCTAAAAATATTGTACATTCCAAACAGATGGGATATACAAGACAACAAACTAAACAAAGAATACGAAAGCAAAGCACTTGTATTTTGTTACACAAACAACATGCTTCACTATTCTACTACACGTATGTGTATCACGAAATAACCACTGAGTGGTCTTTTATACGTCCTACAGCAATCATTTTATGTAGATTATAATTTGATAGCGTTACTTATTATAGTAACAAATCGATTCGACTTACAATAATTTCAATTTAATATTAATAGTAAGAAGCAGAAATCATAACACAATATTAATATAACATAAAGGCGTATAACAGAGTAGTTGCGGAAAAATTATCCCCATTCCTTCTATTTTTTCTTCTGCGGCGTAAATCCCAGCGCGGCGTATTTGCCGGAGTTATCCTCCACATTGATATGCTTGTTTATGGAACTGGAAAAGACCTTAGAAAATTTCTGGCAAAGTACATCTCAGAAAAGAATTCGGCTGACAAGCGAATTCGTTGAATGCTCAGTTGTCGCATGATCGTAATTTCTGTTTGGTGTTCCAGTCAATGTCGTCGGTCGAGAAAGCGCTAGGCGCTGAGGCAACGTGAACTTTGAAGCTGTCGAAAAGTTTCTCCGGGATTTCCTACGGATGCCCTGTTCCGCGAACTGCGACAGCTCGCATTCGCGGATCGAATAGAAAGAGACTTCGCTTTGTCGAGAATCTGATGCAGACAGCAGTCAGTCCCGCCATCCGGATGGAAAACTCTTGAGCTTGCCGACTTGCTGACTCTAGCGATCGCGAGCATAAGCGATATTTAGCCGTTTCAAGTATCAACTCCAAGTTGTCAACTTCGCTTTACGCGTCGATAAGTCGGAAGATCGGAAATTCAAGTACATGATACATTGCGAATTGCGCGTGACGATGTACATTATAACGATATAAAAGAGGATTTCCAGAGATGTATTTTCATGCTGAGTCGCGCTATTCATGGAGTTGCGCGAAAGGAATCGTGGCGTCTTATCGATTCTAACATATTCCTCGAGGTCAACTATGATGAGGTGTTCCCTAGCAGTCTAGTCGATGTTTATTGAACGTCCTGCGTTTTTACGACGTCGTTAACGATAACTTCTTCTCTTGTATCGGCTATTCACCATTTTATCATGCCATGGATGGTTATTGTATTATTAGCCTTCATGAATGGCTAGCTAGCTCATTGTCCAACTTGTATCGCTCGTATAATCTTTTTTTTTCACAATATATTAATATATTATAGGATCATATATGTAATAATACAAACTATAGAAATCGAAGTCTTAAACCTCTAGCTGGATCTTAATGCTTGTATGATTCTTGTGTGAATTTATATACTATGTAGTCTTTTTTTTTCTTTTTTATTATCGTTTTATTTTTGAACAATTTGTTCTAAACTAAAATGTTTGAAACCACAGAATAGAAAAAGCCTCTGCATCTCTGAATTTCAAATGTGGTGTCTGATCGACTAACAAAGTATGGGACACGTTTGCGGGATTATTATCATATTGATCGACAGAGTTTGCACGTAGGTATGTGCGCGCGCGGAAATAAAGTTATCACGAAAGTTTGCGACAATTTTGAAACAGCGAGGTTTTTTTGCTCCCGGGTACAGTAATTGAGAGGTGGCAGGCAAATTGGCTCGATAGCCGCTAGCGCCAGATTATCACGCGACTGGTCTACCTCGACGCAACATTTTAAAGCGGATATGCTCGAGTTTTGCGCGTGATGTGTTCGATCGTCACAAGTGTGATGCGTTTCGAACGCGTCGCGTTTCTTGCACCAAATTCTTTCTAGATTTAACAGTTTCCTATCGAATACTGAATTAATATCATTCACTTTATTACGTTAACATCAAACCAAAAGCAGATTATTTTAAAATTAGTTTTAAACATTATGACTGCATTCAGGATTGTCTACTAAGCAGAGTAATGTATTTATAATTTGAAGTCAGTTCCTTTCCGTATAATGAAATATCTATTTTTCACGATATATATATTGAATAAGGCTCACAATTATACATAATCGGAATAGAACATCCACTATGAAGATTTTTTATATTGTTTTTTAATTATCGTCATATTCTCGTTATTACTATCGTGTTATTGTAGTTTAAATGAATAGTTAATTTTAAATTCAGCATAACATTAAAAATAACCCAAATACGTTGAAACGTTTGTTTTAATAAACTTATGTTTTTGTAGTTAAGCATTAAGATCTAGCTTGGCCTTTGTTTTATTTTTAATTTAAACAGATTATTTCTGTTCTGTTGGTTTTAATTAGAATTTAATTCTTGTGTGTGACAAATGATGTAATAGCAATCTCGAAAATTTTCATATTGCACAATATTACTTTGTGTGCTTTGTGAAGATTTTCAAACGTATTTTATTCCCCGCCCTTCGTTTTGCGTCTCAACGACAACATAATTCCTTTCCTCGCAGAAAGCTTTGATGGCGCTGATCCGGCGTATTGATTCCTCCACCAGCTTGGTTAAAGGTTACATCGACGGCGGAAATTTCGATGGATTTCTGATCTACGCTCGTAAAGGTTTATTGAGACTCCGAGGACCGATAACGGATGAAAAGAAAGAAAGAAAATTCTTTTTTTTTTTTTGAGTCGTACATGCGACGTGGTGGGGATCCGTCATCCTTATTTGCGACTCTCTTGCCACGTCCTCGACAGCTCATATTACTTTTTCGTCTAGCTCAATCTACGAATCTCGTTCTGCCCTGTCGACGTTTTTGCCGTACGTAGAAATCTGGATTTTGAACTTTATCACTCGTGATCTTATCTTATGGCCGTCATACCTCCTTATAGTCGTCGCATGGCCGCAATACGGGAAAGATAATAGATCTGAATGAGATA
>NW_017259291.1:1224589-1231599 GCF_001594045.1 Atta colombica | reverse complement strand
ATATATATATATATTTATATTCGCGATTTATAGAGTTTTGATTCTTCATGGTGTTCATTTTCTTATGCAGTTATCTTTGTGATTACTGAATCATCATCCACAGCTAATAACATCGTGAAAAATATTACAATTTGAAACACTATTAAAAACACTTCTCAAATAAATAAGTATGGCTTTCTCCCATAATTACGTCTAAAATCACAATTGGTTGAGATATAATTATAAAACTCGTAAATTTCTCGTTAATTTTATCAAGTCAAATTACACAAGATGCACTATTGTAGATATCTCCTGCTGTGCACGAAGTATCTTGGATAGTAGAAATTTTATGAAATGTCAAATCCATTCCAAATTCTATTGATATTGTCAAAGGAACATGTGAGAAGAAAACGTGATGAAAAGAAAAGTAATGAAAGGCGCAAGCGGGTCGCGAAAAAGGAACAAGATAAATCTCGAAAGAGGAAATCGAACGCTTTGCGTTCCTGTCTTTCTAATTAACTCTATTCTGCAACAAAAACAGCTTCATTAGAAGAGAACAATGCAATTAAGGACTTCCCCAGGAGGATAAATGCGGATCAACGGCAGGGTGGTTGGATGAGACGCGGCTTCGTCTGAGAGGCATCCGTCCTCCGTTATCGATCAGCAGCAAGAAAGGGTGAACACCCCGTCGAGAGCTTGGCACCCCCTCG
Organism: Atta colombica; assembly: GCF_001594045.1. Lineage (NCBI taxonomy): Eukaryota > Metazoa > Arthropoda > Insecta > Hymenoptera > Formicidae > Atta > Atta colombica. Next base: position 1,230,910 of record NW_017259291.1, on the reverse strand, counting down.
CCGATGAATATTCCGCATAAACAATCTGATTCGACGAATTTCACAGACGGTATCTCAATCTTCGTCGATGTTGTCTTTTCCCCTCTCTTTCTGTTTCTCTCTTGCGCATCTCTTACGCTTACTTACTTTCCATTTTATTTTATTTTTACTTCCTCATCGCTGTATCAAACCGAATCATTTAATCAAACCGATTTCTTCAAAACAGAAATTAGATGTTAAAAAAACACAATTTAGAAAAATATGAAAGTATTTGGTTCCTTTTCTTATTAAACATTTTTTTTATTTTTCATATATTTACAGTAAATATCGAAAAATACAAATGATAAGATTAAAACAATTATTAACCTTCGTCTGCAATCTGGGTCTTTTTTGAGACACAAGCAACATTTTATTCTTAAATTTCATCTTGATTTTCAAATTTCAATTTTTATTGAATGAAGATTTTAATATTTTAGCTAAAAAACTATTTGGTTATGTAATCAAAATGTTGAAAAATAATCCTGAATTTTTTGCCTAGAACAGTAAAAAAATTTGGCTTGGATAAAAACAGACTAGATTGCAGATGGAAGGAATAAATACAATAATTGCAGACAACGAGATTAATCCAAATAAGCATCGGCTGTTATGTGTATACTATAGGTATACAATACACATATTGAATATCATTTTTGTTTACACATGAAAGAATGCTATTATAATTTTATTGAAATCTCTGCAATTTTGTCGCATAAACAACATCAACCACACGAATAAACATCTTTCCGATAACATCGTGTGTTAGAAAGAAGAAAAAGCAGATAAGGCCAAAGTGCTTCCGCTATTGTACTCTCTTTGCTATTGAACGTTACACGAAAAAGTTTTACCAGCTAGTGAAGTTAAATAAATGCTGTACGAGACTACTATCGTCTCGCGTCGAAACGTGCGCGAACGTTTCGGCAAACGCCGACGATCAGGCGGTAATAACGGCGCCGGCATAAATAATACAGCAGCCAAAGATCTGGAAAGAAAAAAAGTCGATCGAAGACGGACCGCGTAGCTACTTTTTCCCGTAGCTACCACTTGGAGTACGTTCGAGCAGGAAAGAGCAGGATGCTTTTTCCGGTGATCTGCTCGGCCGTCGTTGCCGTTTCGTTCGTCGGCGGAAAAGCGATAATAACGAAAAGTTCGTCGTATAGTGGAGGCTCTCTTTCGCGTCGAAGGGTGCAAAGGGAGCATGAAGAGAGAACGGCAGCAGACTGGTGGACCGGCAAGACGTCGGCGGGGACGCTTCGCAAAGCACAGTGGAGCGTGGAAAACAGTTGAGGGAACAGAAGAACGGAAAACAGTTGCGAAACTGCTGCAATTCTTCCAAACTGCCGCCCAACCATCGCCGCACAACTCGCGCGCGGCCATCGGCTCTTCTCCCCCGCCACCCCCCCGGGGGGATATCACGACGCAATTCCGGTCGCACGGCTCTTTTGCTCTCCGCCTCTTCCTATGCCGGCTGGCTTTATCATCTGCTAATAGCGAAATAAAATTGAGACGAAGCGAAATTCGCATCGCATCGAACATGCAGAAGTGCGCGCGTATCCTCCCACAGTGCTCCTTCGACCGGATTCTCGAAAACTTTGAGCATCGCATTATGCCGAAGTGCAGTCATAGCGAAGCTGATGCCGGGCTTGCTGCATTGAGAATTTTGGCAGGGTCTCACAGTTCGTCTACAATGTTCTCTGTATCGTTGGTGGATTCCCGAGACTTTGTCTGTTAACGGTTTTCAGCTTTGCTATATGTGTATAGCTTTAATTAAATTTGTGAAATGCGAAGAGGATTATCCTGTTTCTCGAGAGAGCTGCGCTTCGAAGAGAAGAACAGAGCTTCTTTTTCGAGTATATATACCGCCATTTATTAATTCTGGCTTGAGGTTTTATGGCGCTCGAAGTAAGTTTCTTAAGAATCTCGGAGATGTTCGGAGAGCTATTCATTCATGTGATAAGAAACGCTATCGGGCGTACTGACGTTTTCTCTATAGTGCTGCTTTTAAGTCAACGGAGGATACACCGCGATACGGGGTTACCTCGCTGCCTGCTTTGTATTCCAGCACTTCCTTATCTCGTTTTGAGAAAGTCTTCGGGAGTATTGGGTACATATGAGAGAATTCAATGTCCAAAGTTCGGGCGTGAACGCGATACTTATTGTCTCGAATACTGCACTTTCATCCCCTATTGGGATATTTTGTGTTTTGCTACCGTTATACGATACGTTTCACCTGTTGTATTTCTTAAAAATTACTCTTGAAATAAATTTATTTAATTATAGATCTTTGTTTGAGATGTAGAAATCTATTGGGTTGGCAAGAAAGTAATTGCGTTTTTTTAAAAGGCTTCTGTAAAAACCGCAATTACTTTCTTATCAACCAAATATATCTTGATAGAGTAAAGTTTCAGCTTTAAGAATCTTTTTTTTAAATTGCGATACAACAATTTTTAACGGAGTTATGAGTAATTAAAGTCAAAATGATCCTTTTATTTAATCCATGATAACAAAAAATCATAGAAAAATTAAAAAAAATTTTTTAGGAAAATATCAAGCTGTCACGATAGGTAGTCTAAAATTTTCTTAAATTTGTTTTGGACACGTTACAAACCCACAATGTGAGAAAATTTTCCATCTTTTTCAGCTCGTAGTTTTTGATATGTAAAATTTATTAAACTCATATAAATTTAAAAAATGTGATAAGCTTTTAAAAGTAGAGATTTCAAGCTTTAAAACTCTTTTTTTAAATTTAAATTTCATTCATTATTGATGAAGATATTGTGTATACAACTTTGAACAAAAAAAAAACGCAATTTCTTCCTTTCCAACTCAATATATTAAACAATTCATATTATATATATATATATTTTAAGCATAGATGATTTTATTCTGTTGGAAACAGATAAGAAAATATTATGATATTGATATTAGCATTGATATTAGAAATAATAATTTTTCTTGTGCAATTGTTGGATAATATTATATTTGTTATAGTTAATATTATATTTGTTAATATTATTCAACAATTATACGAAATAAATTATTCTTTTTGCGCTAACATTAAATTGTGTTAATATTAGAATGTATTTGAAATTGTGACAATTAAAATTGTCGTGAACAATAAAAATTGATTTTGTTCGATATTTTTAATAAAGCATTTTTTAAAAAAGGTTTCCAGTATAATTAACTATCTTCATCGTATTTATACATGAATAATATTCATTATTTAGACATGAACAAGCGGTGTATCAAGCAGAATAATAATTAATATTATCAAATATGACAGTAATCAATTAGTTTATCGAATTATTGATCTGTGAAATATAGGCCAAGTTAAAGTCAGACAGAAAAGTAAATTAACATTATATGAAGCAATTATTTTACGTTCAAACTGCACACATAAAATTTGTATTATAAATTGATTAACAAAATTAGCAAAATTATGAATTAAATTAATGAATGAGGATATTTATTGGTAATTCAATATATCGAAGTTCATAGTTCACAAGTGAGTTGTTTCGGGCACTAAAGTATAAAATATCGTGCCACATGCTCCTACCTGATCCTACGGGGACTAGCGAGACTTGAAATATACTAACTGGACATGGAATAGAAATAGAGAAGGAAGAGAAGAGAAATTCGATGGAAGAAAACATCCGTATAAATCAAATTATGGTACTTTACCGTTCTCTTATTAGAATGAGCATTCCAACCGCTGGAAATCGTTTACTTCTATTTTTCACAAAATTGTCCACTTCTAATAAAATCAAGTCACTATCGTTTTCCGAGAATATCCCGCGATACTACGCGCAAATATCTGATTTCGAGCTTTAATGACGTCCAGGAAATTTAGCGTCACGATTGTCGATAGACACGTGGCGTCCATGGAAGCAGCTGCAGCTCGATGTTACGTTGCAGGATTATTGGGATGAAGCAATCAGTGCGGTCACCCAATATGCGCACTTCCATAGTGTATTTGGCCGTATCAAATTGTGTTAATCCATATTATAATTCAGCGGCTAATCAATTCAAAATTTAACCGGGTGTGAAAATAGATTATTTGAATGACTTATGCGCTTAAATTTAAACATGGCACGAACCTCATGCGATACATTTAGGACGTTCCAACATTTCCCGATGACATGAATATTATACGATAAGAAATCCTTCGAATAATTAATTATGGTCTTTTGGATATATAATATATGAAAATATATAATATATGAATTTTTTATCATATAGAAAATATCTATATGATAAAAATTTTTGTCCTATAGAGAACGTTTGGTCAATATTATAGTGAATCATCTACGATACCCTGTCGTTTTGCAGAATCTGCATCGCTTTGCGAATAAAAAGCAAACGTTACGATGAAATAGAAAATCGCAATTCTCCGATACATCCTATTGTAGCCGGAACGCGAAAAGAACTCTCTTATGACGCGTACGTGCACGTGAGGCGAAAACACGGTTTTCTGCGATATCAGAAAACAGAACTGCGAGTGCAAACGCACGTGCAGGATACACGATGTAGTCCAGTAAATTTTCGTTCGACAGCTCTGAAAAAAAAGCTATCTCTAACTGCGAAATTATTTTGAAATGTTCTCTCTATCTAAAAGCGTATTCGCGTTCTTGACAGAAATCACTATTTCGCTGAAACGTAATACTCTAATGGCTCTCATATATTATTGCTTCGTGATACTAATATATTTAGTTTAATGTGATTCTTGATAAATTCTTGATAAATGATAATCGAAGGAAAAAAGGGTAGAGCTAAGCGGAACAGTTATAAATTGAAAATTATTAAACGTACGACAATTTTGCGTTAATTAACGCAGAGAATTATTTGTATTTAACTTTTAAGTCCCCAGGCAGTTACCGGATGCTCGAGATTGTCTCAGGAGCTATTTATTTATTCCTCTTCTTGAGCAATGCCGCGGTCCTCCGATGGGAATCGTTCGAGAGTAGAAATCGACGTGCTCCTCTAATTACGACCGTAGTTTCTTCTCTCTCTCTCTCTCTTCCTCCCCCCCCCCCCCCCCTCTCTCTCTTTGTCTCTCTTTGTCTCTCTCTAGGTTCCCTCTTATTTTCGACTCTGTCTCTTTCTTCTACTATCTTCTCTTTCTATTCTAGTTCCTATCACGCCCATCCGTTCCACGATTACACTCCGTTTTCAATGGCAACGTTTCATTTCGATTTTCTGGAGTTTCATGCTAGGTGTCAAATGTTCAGCTATTGGATCGTACGAACGTTCTTTCCGCTGGCTTCTTTTTTCTTTCGCGGAAGCAGCTTCGCTCAATTTCTCTCGTCGAGAAAATTCGCGTCGACCGCACGTTGATAGCATTTCGTGACCTCGTGCAAACGATGCTGCTGTTCCACGGTCGACAGATTGTCAGATTGGAGCGGAGAAAGTCCGAAATTGTGCGCTACAATGTCACGAAATTGCTTCCACGTCATGGATGCTGCATGTCTCCATCACTATATGCGAAATCGATAAGAAGGAATTGGTTCGATTGCGCATAGTGATCATTTAGAAAGTATTCATTTCAGTATCGTTGTTTCCTGCATTTAATGTATACGGAAAATATCAGGCGTGCAATGCGATGCAGATGCTTTCCCTAGTTGATGTATTTCTATGCAAATACTGTTGCGTGAGTTGAGGAAGTATCTTTTCGCTTCTTTTCCTAAGTAATCGTGTGGATAATAAGGTGTATCCGTGCAAAGTTGAAGCGAACTAGGTAGAGTGCAATGCAATTACTGAACTGGAATGGCGCGACTAGCTTCATCTACTCTTATTTCCTTCTCGGATGATTCACGACGCGCAACTTGGGAGTAAATGAACGCTAGAAATGATGAAAAACTATCTTTGTAAATTTTTAACCGATGAAATTATATTTTTGACAATATTAGTTATATTTAAACGCCCGTCGGTGTAACGTAGAAGTCGAGTCTTCAAATACATACCGATTTCACTTAAAAACTCCGAACATCTTACATTGAGAAAATGTCGAAGAAACGCGATATGACTTTTATTGAATTTCAACTGTTTTTATACAATATAAATAGAATTGGACCAGCACGGTTTGTTGCGAAATAATACAGAAAAGATATCACACAGTAAGTAGTAATGCTTAACTTAGAATGCTATTTCTATTAAGTGATACGGTATTATTAATATGTTTTACTTATGAGGAAATAAATCACTCTTAATATAATACACGTTTTTCATATATTTCACTTTTAATGATAAAATATTTAATTATATATAATCGAGATTTTTATAAACATGAATAATCTAATTATTAACTTA
>NW_017259291.1:1221897-1224489 GCF_001594045.1 Atta colombica | reverse complement strand
AAATATTTTTGTAATACTTAAATAAAATACATAATAACAAAATACTACTTAAAAATTGAAATTACTTATTACACTCTTATGATATTAAACACTAGGAGATTCAAACTGATTTATAATAGACAGAATTTTCAAAAGCTTATTCCCGTTTGTTCCATGCATGACAAATTGAACTTTCTAATGATCATAAGGACCTTAGTGTTTAATGACCTCGTTTAATTGTATGTAAAATTTACGTATTAATAATATTCTAAAATTAACAAACTTAATGTTAAATAATGTCAGAAGTTCTAAGAAGAAATAAAATATGTCAATGGCGATTATATTACACGATTGTTTAATCTAATCTAAGTGTATATATGTGTGTATTAATAATAAAATTTATAATTTAACATACATGTGTATTATACATAATAACGTCAATGACTAAATATCAGTAGCAGAATATATAATTTACCATAACAATATCGATGACGAAAAATAAAATACTTGTGGTACATAATAAAACATCAATAAAGGCATTAATATATTAATATATATTAATTGTCCTGATACATTGAGAGAAAAATATATTAAATTTTAATAAATATTTGTTTGATTTGTATCAATTGAATATTTATTAAATATAAACATATATTTATTTGATACATTAATTTGGAACGTGTGTGTTTAATTATTACTTATTATTTAACAAATATTTATTTCCCATAAAATGTTAGTACTATAATTAAAAAAATTATTTATCAAATTTATATTATCAAAATTTAGTACATTTTTTTTCTCTCAGTGTAGCGATAATAATGTATATATTTTATGTGATTTATATTTTAAGTCTGCTAGAAGGATACGAATTTAAATGATGTGAGGGGGTAACTTCAATTGTCAAAGATAAGAGAATCTGCTTGTTGCCCCAAAGTTACATCATTGCTCACATGTGCCATTGTTGCAACTTGAATTCTGGTTGTATACTTATACTTTTACTTATATTTTTTATTGTTGCAACTTGAATTCCGGTTGTATACTTATATTTTTTTACTTATATTTTTAGTCGCATGGCGTGCCCTTAGAACTTCTAGATATCCCCATATCGTAACTTTCCAGCTACAAACAACGTCCGTGGCCAAAATTACTTTTCATTTTATCCGCTGAGAAAAGTCTCGTCTTGATGCACGAGATTTTTAGCAGGAACTTTTAATAAAACACGGTCGCGTGTGTAATATGTGAAGGGTGAGATAGAGAACAAAGTACTATGCTACTCGTGTAATTAATGTGTAAACCAACTTTAATCCTGGCCGCGGTCAAGCACCGAGTTCGTTGCAGTTGTCCACTATGTTTTATAGTTAATTCATCCAACTTTAATCGTCTGTGACACTAACAACTTTCTTATGCACTTATACTTCGTGATACACCTAGGCTGATGTAAAGTATTATATCATCGCCCCATATTATGAAAGCTCTTAAGTCCAAAAGTACACAATTTTCAGAGAAGATAAAACACGGAGAAAGTACATTTCGTAAAAATTATAAAGAATTGTGAATTTCGAGTCACTCGAGTTTTTGTTTCATGATGTATTCCTTGTTACCAGATCTTTTCTTTTATCACAAGTAGAATGAAAATTAACATTTAAATGAATTTATTTCTTTTATTATTACTACAGCGAATTATAATAAAATTTCTATTTATTTTAAATGGTAATTGGAAAAAACCGTATAATATACTGAAACTAAAAAATAGAGGAAAGCCCCCTATTAGATAAGATAGTCTAATATGAGATAGCGGCGTTTCCGCTATCTTAATAAACACTATCTATTGGTTCGACCATGAATTTATTGCTCTTTAAAATTAAAAACTATTTAGTGGAAAATTCATTATTAGATCGTGCCTGTAGTCGTTGCAAAAAAAAATTTTAGAATTTGGATGTCTTCAAATTTTGTTAAGATAAGCCTTTAAACCTTGTTTATTATTTAATAAATAAATATTTGGCAACAAATTTTTTATGTGGTGATAGAGTAAGATCGTACTAATAGAAAAATACGGGATATGAATTGAATTGCTTAATTACAAAAATTAGATTTGATTAGATTTGAAAATTAGATCGTAAAATCATAAGATGTGGAAATTATAATATATGATATCCAGTTATTATTATTTCTAATATGAAATAACCTATACTTCTATGAAAATCGTTGCTGAAGTATAAATGTTATTGTACAATATTAAAAAGGACAATCGGAATAAACATCGAATGCCTGTTTCTGCGATACTTGGTTCCAACTACCTGAAGATGAGTCAGCTAAGTACAATGCATCGTATACTCATTTTGCACTAGCTATGTTTGTTTGTATTTTAGAAACATTAAATAAAGTTTTTTAAATAATATTGGTACCATGCGTTTAATTTTTGATTTCTCAGAGTCTCGTATTAGGCATCTCATATTAGAAACAATTTTTTTACTTTGCGATTTGCTCACTTTTTATATTTCTTTTCTTTAATTTATAAAAGAAAAATTTTAATGAAATTTTACATAACATGATCTTAAAGTTTATTAAATTCCTTTCAAAATAATCTTATTTTTTTAAATTCTGCCCATATAT
>NW_017259291.1:1201853-1221797 GCF_001594045.1 Atta colombica | reverse complement strand
CTCTATATATATATATATATATATAGAGATATATATATAGGGTATGACGTCAACCAGTGATGAGATTAATGAAGTACGATGCCTTGCGAAGAAATAAACACGAAAAGGAAATAGAAAAAAGAAATGAAAGAAACCAGATCTATATATATTATATAGATACATAATATATAGATACATGTATATGTGCATACATATATGTATATATGTATAACCAAGTTTTCCAATCTTCCAACTCTAAGCGAAACTGAGCTTACGGAATCGAAGCACGCAACATTTCGCATTACATTACATATGCAGCCTATTCTATTCCCTATCTTATGACATATCATGTATCCTATCCTATGCCAATGACATATCATTCGACAGAATGAGTTTTACGGATCTAAAATGTCGACGGAGATTTATCGCATACTTCGCACTTTTGAATTGTGCCAGAAACATTTTGCTATGTTGATTTTAGCGTTTACAATGACCATTCATTAAATGTAAACATTTGCTCGTGACGTTGAGGCTCGATCTGCGTATTCGGTGGCGTCAAGCGTGGCCTAACTAAATGTGTGCAATGTGGCTAGTATTATTGAGAAATAATATACTGTTGTGTATACGCAGGTCACCTGGCTGTCAAAAAAATCTGTAATTACATACATGATATTTGATAACGTTTCATCAAATTGCCATTAACGTTCACATCGTGACAGTTATTATTAACATACCTATTTGTTAGATATATTATCGAGTAATGTCTCCTTGCCTACAGTTATTGTTGTTTGCATAATTACTCATTTGAATAATTTATGTACCAAGTCAAATCTATTTTACACGATCTGTTTATTTAAATTTTGTAATGTATGCATATAATATTTAAATAAACTTAATAAGGGATAAATTATTTTCTATGATATTAATTCCGCCTGTATGATATCCCGTGGTTATGAAAATACACGCAAATCCGACGTGATATATCCTCGCGCGCGAACGTTAATCAAACCTTAAGATGAAAAACAAATAGTCTTTGTCCCCATGTATTCTGCATCGCTATTGGATGAACATATTAATATTCGAGAACAGCCGTTCACTATCGGTTCTCTCATGTGAAGAATTCATTTACTCGACCCAAATAAGAGCACGTGCCCCAGCTCAGATAAAACGGTATGCATAGATAATTAATCTGTGCTAAATTTATTTTTGCGAGCTAGATTGAACGTGGGACCAGTTTGGAGATAATGTAGGTCAAAAGGTCTCGGTGATAAAATTAGGATACTACGATTGACGTAGATGCTTGCAGAGTAACCGTTCCTAGATCTAGCCAACTATCGATTTTCAATCCGTAACTGAGTAACGCTTTAACTCTTCAAAAGACGAGATAACGTAAGTCGCCAAATGATCAAGCAACGAGAAAACCCGTTCCTGAAATCGTTCCAAAACTCGTTTGACATTCTCCTTCACCTCTTCTCTCCTCTGCAGCATTTCGAATTGATTTCTTAACTGACTCATAAGAATTGCGCCACTATGTAGCGATTTATGCCGTTTCATACTCTGAAAATGTTACAGTATTTCAGATTAAATTCATTATCAGATTAAATTTTTCTCTAACACAGAATCAATAAAATCGAGTTTTCTTATGCGACAATTTTGCTTGACTTTTGAAATGCTTTCTTTTTCTAAAATTTTTTTTCTTTCAAAGCGCGGTTTATTTTTCATCTGCGATTAACAAGTTTCGCTAAGTAAATCGCGAAAGTTATGTTGTATATAGTGAGCTCAGATAAAATTTCCAAACTTGCGCTCGATTGACAAAGCAGAGACAGTCACGTTGCGAAAGTTCGGGCAGGTGTAAAGAGGCACAGTAACTTCGAAGAAAACTTCATCACTATCTGTGAATCTCTAAACCTTTCCGGGCAGAAGAGCTTTGTCACTCGCAGACAGTATATCGCTGTCTCCATCAACCGTACGACCCCGTGCAAGTTTCGAAACAATAACTGGATCCTCTCGTGTTCTCCAAGTACTAAGATAGAATCATTTGGAAAAGCTCTTGTCGCCGATGTTTCCAGTCGTCTTATTCCAGCTTGTACTGCGGTGTATTGTGTGTGCGAGCTTGACGTCAATATCGAATGCTGAAGCTGGAATTCCTTATCTGGAAATCTTTCAAACTTTTGAAGAATTCAGCATTTTTCGCAACGAAGCGAATAGTTTCGTGAATTTTTAAATGTTCGCAAAAGCGAATATCTATTATGAACTGTTATTTCCCTAAAAAGAATCATTTTAAGCCTTTCGTTTTTTTTCACGCAAGAAATACGATTTCCATCATAAAAACAGAAAGTTAACCGCAACAAGCGTAAACTGTGATGCAACATATAAAAAGTAGCGAAGAATTAAGTACAGAGTTGCAGTTGGTTAATTAAATAAGGCGAGAGAAGTGCGGATTTTAGAAAGTTTTAATTAGTTTTCACACTCTTATGACAGAGAATATTTCTCTCAACGATAATCGAGAATATGAACACAGCATTGATTTCCTACTAATCGCGCGTCGCTGGTATACAGCGATCATAAATAAGGACATTATAAATTTTTAATATGCGGCTGTATTTTGACAGCCAGTGCTCTGTTTAATTCCGTTTAGTAAAGCTAGGCCCGAATGCACAAACTGCTAAAGCAACTCATCTTAGATATTATACGAACTCCGCAATTTTCGTTTACAAAGTTTCCAACGAACGTTAGCGCTGTGGCAGCACTTCTTTTTGTCCCCCGCGAGACTCTCCGCTGCGCGTCAGCTTAATGTTAAGTGTTTCACAAGGGGATTTACCTTGCGATGAATAAGAACGCCACTTAATATCAGGCAGGTATATCTGGCGCCTTCATTAAAATGCAAAATTCCCTGCAATTGCTTTTACTCCCGGCGCCCGCAATGGCAATACCTGTTTTCTCACACCGACGTGCTTTCAAGCGCTAAGTGTGTGTAATTTTTTTTCGTATGGGAGGGATGAGTTTATCCGCGAACGAGTAAAGTCATTACCCGTATTCCCTTTACTCGCATCCGCTCTTCTTTGTCCAACATTTTTTCACCTTGTCTAAATACTCGCGGCAACCGGGAAGAGTTGCTCTCGCAGTTACGGTGCCGGACGCGAAGCTTTAGAGGTGCGACCAGAGTGTGAGGGTTTGGTAGGGGGTTCAGATAAGAGAATCGCCACTTACCGGGAGAAAAATGCGCCAAGCTGATTAAAGAGTTTACTCAGGAACGGATTATGAATTCTTTCTTGCACCCACAAGCACCGCAAAAATTCCGCAAGTATTAAAACTTCAGTAGTTATGCGTGTACAAGGATATATTTATGAAACGATTCGTTTATCTCTCTGTATGTGTGTATACGCGTTTTGCGCAACATAAAAATAAAGTAACAATTAATTTTATTAAATGAGTAAATAAATGAAATAAAATAATGAAGTTGTTAAATAAATCTCGACATTAATTTTCATATTTATAATCTCTATTTTGGTTGGCAGAATTAAATTACAAAGTTTCTTTTATCTTCGTGAGATATACATATTAGTTTACAACAGAAGTTACGTCCCTGCGTTTCTCCTAAAGATCTTTTAAAATCCTCGTCCTCTTCTCCTGCGACGCATTCATTCTCGAACAAAACTTTTCAGTCGAAATAGCGAAGAATGTAACTGACTAAGAGACCAGATAGCATGTGCAACAAACGAACTGCGCGATCTTAACTGGTCACGAATCTTCTTTATCGTCGAAGTCAGCGTGGATGCCAGCAATGTTTCCGAATAAATGGTATATATTGTATACATATCTCCTTTTCAACCTAGACCTTTCCACAAACGTCCTCCCATAGTCCCTCTCTAAACTTACCTCTTGTCCACCGGAATTAACCAACGCCGCGTTGGTAACTTTGGGGATGAATCGGGTACGTGGAGGGCATAAATTAACTTGCATGACGCCGACACGAGTTTAACTAGTTCCCAACACTTTTTACCAGACCGCGTCACGTCGCTTTAGTACACATTGTACTCAGTGTCGAGGTAAAAAAGAAAGGGAAGAAAGGAGAAAAAGATCGATGTGGCTTTCTGATGGCAACAGCAAAACGTGAACAAGTCGAGGCTCTGACATGGAAGAAACAGTAAAACAACGGTTAACATTTAATATTTGTCCCCTAAAATCAGATAAACTATTTTATTTATTTTGTTGAAATCCATTATATGTGTTAATTTTATTGCGTGTTAATTTTATTGTGTTTCAAATTAATCCGTTTATTAAATTTTAAAACGTTAAGTTATAAGATTGTAAACAAATAAAATGATATGTTATATTGCAATCACAGTATAAACTAGATTTTATAATTTTTGCATATTGCATTGGTGTGCAATGAAAAGGTCAACTTTCCAAACTTTTTTGGTGCGCAAATATCGTTTGACTATGCAATACAGAAAGAGGTGCACCAATCATTTATAAATCAATATTTTGCGCAGTGGACCGAATAAACTAACGCAATGATTTGACAAAATTACATGGTAGTCTGATGCTGAATGCCATATAATTTTATTAATAGTTTATCGTGAAATAAAGAAAATTCATTTAAAAATTGAGAAATAACATGAGATAACACTTAAAAATTGCACACAGAGCAATCGCATTTAAAATTTAACTACAAAATTAGAATTTTTGATTGGTTGCTTTATTTGAGAGCACTCATCTGCTGACAAATTGCTTCTAAATACAAAGGAAAATTTAAAAAATGAAAGCTACTAAGATTAGAGATCAAAGTTTATCAGTCGTTTGTCAAAGAGCAGATGAATTGCTTTCAAAAGGCAAAATTAGAGATCCGCACAAATTTTTTCCCCTTTCTTCCACGTAGAAAAAATGAACATCAAAAATGAACGTCAAAACAGCGAAATCACAATTCTATAGCTGAATTAAAAGAAATGAAATTTCTACAGTACCACAATGAGAAGTACAATTACATTTGGTTCGAAGGAATTGTTTCGAAATCCTTTGAAGGCTACGATATATTAACCGAAGGATAGAATGAATATTATCTCTGCGCTTCGCGCAGCTGAGGCGAAAATGGAATATAGATTTAAATCGGTATTTGAGGAACACCGAGATTTAGTCCATGTTAATTCTAACGACAGATGTAACGTTCGCTTTAAAATTTACGTTAGTTGGCTCGATACAGCCTTTGCAAATCCATGAAATAGCACGATAAACTTGGAGTTTCGACAACTAAAATTCCATGTAAGACACGCTCAATCACGAATTCATTTCGCCGTTCGAGTTGATCCAGCTGGCACAGTTTCAGCCTACAAATCTGTGGATGTGTGCGGCGACGTCGTCACAGTTTGCGCGCTTCGCTAAGCTAAGTAGGGAAAACATATCAATTTACTAATGCCGCACATTAATTGAGGCTGTGGTAACCGTCGCGTAAGTAAGTTACATCCTTCTTCGTAGCCCGAATTATTCAGCCGAGCGCAACCACGTTCCACATCACCGTCCTACTTTTGAAACTTCGCACTTTAGCAACTTAATCGTCATACCAATGGTCGCTGCAACGGCGCGACCAATTCGCAGAGCGAAAGAGCATCCTAAAAAACCGCAAAATGTCCGAATAAAATTCTGATGAAAACGCGCTGGTGAGAACTGCGAAATTTCACTTCGAAGTTTGTCGCACGGAATGATAATTTCTCACGATCTTTCTTTGTTTTTTACACGTTTTGATTCATAAATTAAGTAAGAACGATTGTCCAGTCACGCAATGAGTCTTTCTGTTACTTTGACGATCCCTGGCCAGAAAATTCTATATGCTAATACTGGCTACAAACTGGAGGATTGCCTGAACACACGTTAACACACAGCTACTAAACACAGTTCCATTACATGCAGATCGTTCCATTTGTTACGGAGCGTTGCAAAGCACATCTCTGTACTTTTGGCAAACGTTGCCAACAGAGTTTCGTGAATTTCATCAAGACACATAATGGTGCTCTTCCGACAATGATGCAGGGATCGGTAATAATGTGGTGTAGCTAGATACACGAGAAAGAGGCTCGTTAAATTCTAATTTGAAAATATAAAACAGTTTAATATATCTTGTTTTTTAAGGAGAATATCCAACTTTCTTTATTGCTTGAATGTAGAAGTTTGAGAATAGGCTTGAAAGTTATATATTCTTTTCTACATCGAAGTTTTTTCGTTTAAAAATATTATTTGATATATACTATTAAATATTAAAGCATTAAATTTAAATCAATTTCTTAAGTTAAATAACATTTTATTACTTTTAACTTTCAAATCAAAATGTATCATTTTTATTCAAAACATATGATTAAAGAAACAATTGCATCTAATCAACCAATTTTTATAGTTGATAATTACTTAGTTTCAAAGTAAATAGTTTTTTATGTTAATGTATGCATTGAATAAACTAAATTTAAATCAAATTTAATAAATTTCTTGAATTAAATTGTTTAACTCCGTTGTTTTAGTTAAATTAATGAAATATTGAATAGGAGCAGAACTATAGGAGTGATTAAAAATTATTCAAATTAGATTATATAATTTGACATTATCAATTTAATTATATAATAAATATAAGTATTACTTTATACGAAATAATATAATTTATATAATTAATGGAGAAGACAATTTGTTGCCAGTAATAAACATAATTAACGATATCTGATGACAATTAGAGATCTCTCATTAGTGTAAGCTCTTGGGGAAACTTTTTTTCCCAAACAATTACCGGTCTGTTCGATAAACAGTTGACGATATCTCGCCGACTCGCGCAAATTTTAATTTCGTCGAGAGTCGTTCATTTCGGCTGTTCGTCAAACTTATAGCGAACGAACGTGTCGCGAGCCACCTCGTTATCATTGAGAAAAAATATGTAGGAAGGAGCACGAGTGCCCGTGACGTGATTGTGATTGCCTTACTGGCATCATGTCTTCATGCGACTGATGGAATTCGTGAAACTACGAGTGCGCTGGTCGCCGACCTTTCTGTTGATTTCGCAGTGCTGACTGTGCAACACTTTGCATCAAGAGATGTACGCTAGAAATGCACATACATTAAAATTGAGATATTATCAGGTAAAATCATAAACTAGCACCAAGATTTGAGTTTTATTTTTGTATAAACAATTTGAGAATGTCTATCACAAATTATCATTTTTGATAATTACACAAGTAGTTCTTTAAAAAGTGTGTTACGCAAATATTTTAATAAACTTTTTAGATTATTGTTATTTATCTTACAAAAGAGGATACAGTGAACTCGTCACGAATTTTAATTTCTTTCAACATAGTGAATCTACATTGATAAGTTGTGTCCAAACGTTTAATTGAATTGGTTTTCTAAATAGTATTATTTAATGCATGGAAGAATCTCGCATTAATTACAATATATAGAAAATTATATCTCGGTTAAAATTAATTAGTTTTTATGTGTAATGTAACTCATAATGTGATGAGCAAGAAATGTCACAAAGCTTAATAATAGATAATCATTGAGCTGTGGTGTATTAAAGGTGTAAAACTTGTACTCTTTCACAAAGCATCATAGTCTTAATTGTGTCTACGATATCTTTTCACCATAACATTAAAAAATTTAAGTTGAAGAACTGATTGTTGATTTACCTCGCTTCGATGAGAATATTTCTAAGATCATCGAAATAGGCATTCAATATGTAGAGGAAAGACTCCTCGGTATTATAAGATACCAAGTTTATTTTGGGTAAATGTTAGAAATCTATGGGCAGAATTTTAAAACATAATAGATCATTTTGAAGAGAATTTAATAAGCTTTAAGATAATATTGTGTAAAATTTAATTCAAATTTTATTTTTTTTTTATAAATTAGAGAAATGTAAAAGTGAGCAAATCGCAAAAAATTGTGCTTTTAATATGAGATGTCCTGAGAAATCGATAAATCGCAAAGTACATCAGTATTGCAATTAAAAAACTTTATTTAATGTTTCTAAAATACAAATAAACACAGCCAGTGCACGTGCAAAATGAATATACAATGCATTGTACTTAGCTGACTCGTCTTCAGGTTGGAATTAGATCGCAGAAACAGGAAACTCAATGTTTATTTTGATTGTCCTTTTTATTATTGTACATAACATTTATACTTCAGCAACAATTTTCACTGTAACATGAGAGCATAGGTTATTTCATATTAGAAATACCTTGGGTATCTCATATTATGATTTCCACACATTTACGGTTTTACATCATCAAATCTAACTTCTGTAATTAAGTAATTCAACATATCACATATTTTTCTATTAATACGTTCTTACTCTATCATGAAAAATTTATTGCCAAATATTTACTTATTAAATAATAAACAAAGTTTAAAAACTCATCTCAACGAAAACTTGAAGATATCCAAATTCTAATCTTTTTTTGCAACTACTACAAGCACGATCTAATAATGAATTTTCCACTAAATAGTTTTCAATCAAAGCACAATAAATTCATGGTGGAACAAATAGATATAGCATTAATTAGTTTAGCGGAAACGCCGCTATCTCATATTAGG
Organism: Atta colombica; assembly: GCF_001594045.1. Classification (NCBI taxonomy): domain Eukaryota; kingdom Metazoa; phylum Arthropoda; class Insecta; order Hymenoptera; family Formicidae; genus Atta; species Atta colombica. The sequence goes on along the minus strand of NW_017259291.1, from coordinate 1,213,247 downwards.
CATTTATCTCACAATAGATTTCTTCTATATCTATTCTTCTATCTCGTGATGCCAAAGTGACAAAAGTGTCGAAATGTTTACTTATTAACTATTCAAAGAATATATTATAATTTTTCTAAAAGAAATTTAAGTGTACTGTTAACTGCACTGACTTTTTATTATCCATTTTCCAATTATCTAATTCGTTTAAAATTTCTCTCTCTCTAGGGTCTCTATCAACCTCATGTAAAAAATACTATTTTCACAAGATTCAAAGCGCTCGGATACGATACAACTTATTTTCTATGTAAACTACGTTGGAAAGAGATAAAAATCGTAACGAGTCCATTGAGTTCTCTCTTTGTCAGTTGTAAATGTAATTGTAAGCTAAAGTAAAATAAATATAAATTCCCTTTCTATTCTGTATTTTTTATACACAATGCAAAATGACAGCTGTTATGTACCATGCATATGCATCGATATACAGTTGAAAGCAACCTCTTGTTTGACATCATGTTCGCTCTTTTTTTTATCTGTTATATTATTCTATAAAGTAAAATGTCGCGATAATGCCATGGGAGCAATCCAACACTCATGCCGACAACGAGGGATTCGCGCTTTCGCTAACAACCGGCATTGCGTTTATTCGCGATAACTTTGTCGATTATCTCGATACACAGTTGACAAAGCGAGAAATTAAAGCTCGCCGGATGCAGGTATGTAGATCCTGAGTGGATCCCAGCGGAAATTTGCTGCGTCGTGCTACATATTTATGGAAATTTAATGTGTTACACATCTAGTGCGCACGCGGACTACCGCAACCGCTTTGACCACTGCGACTATCACTCGAACGAGCAGCCCGCAATTCATCTGTCGGCCAACAACTTGCAACACGTTCATCCACGATAAATTCGACGATTGCTCGGGAGCACGTTGGTTCCCGAGGAAATTAAAACTTGGCCAATTCAACTGCCCGGTTTGGACAGTTGGCTTTATTAACCGTTGGCCACAGAGAGAAAGAAAGTCGCTAGAGGAACGAGGCTAATGAGAGATACAGCAAGAGCCGAGTGTAGCGAATAAACCACCCTCGTCGAAATATGACGAGCGTACGCCGCTCTCTCTCTCCAGGGTAATCTTAATTCTCAAACTGTTGCCTCTCCTCTGACGCGACGCGCAAGCAACGCGCCGAGTTTTGATCAATGTCCGACGCGGATGGATGAAAAATTCATCGCCGCAACGCGCAATTCACCCTCGGGGCACTTTATTAGAATACCTGTTTGTCAGGACTTGCAACCGCAGTCACGCTCAATTTGTCAGCCTTAACGAACTGATTTCTCATGTCAGTACTCTCTCGAGGCCAATTATCAATGATTTTTCTTCATTTTACTCGCTCTTCCTTTTTAAACGCCTCGCATATATCACAAATGCCTAATAAAAATATTCTTGAATATTTTTTCCTTTCAGAATTGTAGAATATTGTATTTTAGATCTTGTAGATTTTCATTTATTCATGATCATTTATATTATCGTTTGATTATTATACCTTTGACACACTGTTTCGAAATATTATCATATGACACAAAATTAGAGAAGAGAAGAAAGAGAGACAAATAAGCAGAAACAAAATATGTAACGCGTGTCAGATATTTACTCTCGTAAACAAAATTATTCAGAGCTAACGCAATGTCACAATGACACTTGATAATGAATTAAAAATCATGTATAGGAGCTATTGTCCCGTTATTTTCATCGCGTATTAGCGAGTTATAAATTCTCGTAAATATTTCAGTGGTCAATAACCGTTCAACTGCCGCGAAATTGTACCGAATAAACGGACGCTCCGCAATCGTTTGCATTGATTTACTTTAGCGATATTATCAATTACAGTTCAACATATGCCTCTCATTTGGTTAATCATTATGTACATAATTCAGTCACCGTATTCTGTACATAAGCCAACAAATACTGGCCCACCTTTGAAGTTTTATGTTTTTGCATATTAAATATTAAATGAAGCGAAATATCAAGTAAATAATTATATTTTTTTAGTGAACGATAGAATTTCTTTTGAATCTTATGAGTAAATTATTGATTTATCTGTAAGGACATAAACTATAGAAAATTTCTTTTGATTTCAGAAAAATTATTTATTGAAAATTATTTTTCTAAAAATGCTTATATATATATATCTCTTTCGCTTTCTAGTTTATTCTCGCTCCGAAGAACCCATCTCTGTCCAGTTTAGGGCTGAGCAGTCGGCTATCATCCGTCGCAATTGAGAGATGTCGAGAGAATAATTACCGAAATAATTAAGAAAAATAGAAGAAGAGTGGCATGCTTACTCGTACCTGACGCCCAATTTGAGTTAGAGAAATTTCGCGATAATTCGGTACATATTTTTCGATTTTCAGAAAGACCGAGATAAAACAGTCATCATCTGAGAGATTATTGAGTAACGTTTGTAATAAGACGAAGTTGTGTCGTCAGTCGAGACTACACAAATTTGAGCATTTAGATGTAATTATTTTTTTATACACGCGAGATTGAAATGTTATGTATGACTATTACAAAGGAAATTAAAGTTGTATTATGGATATTACATTCATTGAAGATTTCGAGCAAAATTTTATTCGTAACGTCTACGAAATACGAATGTTTGGAGAAAAGATTGTTTTGTATGAAAAAAATAAAAAAAAAAAGGAAAAAAGAAAGAAAAATCTTTGCCTCTCATAATTCGGAATCGCAAGATGACGCAACGAGAGAGAAAATCTCAATGTCCCGCACGAGTTGGACAGGACCGTGCTTACGCTGATGTGAATTAGGATAGAACGCAGTCCGCGGAAAAGCACAAGCGCTTGCGCTAAAAGCCATGGCCCGCGAGGGGGGTTGAAAGAGGGTAAGAGCTCGCGCTGGGGTAGGGAGGAGGTTCGTGTTGGAAGCTTCTACGGGAAACGGAGAATCTGCGAGTGTCAGTGCAATTCGCGACGCGATGCCCTTCGCTCCCCCGGTCCGTGCTTAAAGGGTAGTGAAGAGGGCTCGCCAACTACTCCCGTCGTGTCATCGTCGGGGAGAGAGAACGACGGGGAGGCTACCCTCTGTGCGCGACAAGTTCCAAGGAAATCAAAGTCTTGATTCATGTAAAGCTGCAGGCGGTCACAATCCGGAGCAATCGTGACGAGCAAATAATCGCGTGATTAATCCGTCGTTCCTACGGGAAATGACGGAGAAATGTGTTAGATGTGAGTGACAATTGTAGAATTAAATCCGTTTACTTTCGAAATGAATTCGTTGATCAATTCGACGACTTTTGTTATCGGTCAATGAGCATTCGGTTATCAATTATTTATGATAATCGTGCAGATCGATGTGATACTCCAATACTATCGCGCGAGTTCTTGTCGGTACGTCGCGTCGGTGGTTTCTATCGCGAGATTGAAAATTATGCAAACATAATTTCTGCACACTGTGCAATTCATGCCAAAGAAACGCCGGCGTCCGATCGTGCGTTCGCCATTATCGGAAAACAAGTGGCGAGGTGCTCGAAGTAAATTTAAGATACGACGCATCTCTCCTGCAACCCCGTCCCTCATCCCGTGTCAAACCTACTCGACCAACTCTCTTTCGCTTCCTTTCCTTTTCTGTTCGCCAACTTCTCGCGTAACTTCTCGCTTAAATTACGTTAGAAACTCGATTTGCGACGTGCGATAATAATGATTGAAAAGTTTGGCAGTAGTTATCGATTAAATTTAAAATGCAATATTTTGAAGCTTCTATCAGCTTTTTTTTTCTAATATGTATTCTCTAATTTCTGTTCTCTAAGATGCTATGTTATCTCTTTTCTAATTTCTCTCTCTATTATCTAATTTTCACGGTTTCATGATTGGAATCTCGGTATCATAAAATTAATCAAATATATGAAACGAGACATTTATAATTTCTGACTTCTAATATCAATAAAATAAAAATATTACACTGAAAAATAAAATATTTTATTTGAAATATAATACATTCATAGTCTTTCATGCCACGTGACGGAACTTTGCTAACTCAATGTCTTTTCTTTGCATCTAGTGCGTCTCACAGTTTCAATGAAAGTTACTGGCCAAATTACATTCAAGACTTGATTCAGTGGGGATAATAATAATGATCGGAAGCTCTTATAGCAATTATAAACGGGAACTTAGCGTGGGCGAAAGTTCGTAACCCCGTTCGCATTCTGTTATCAGAATTCCGATCTCGGGAACAAACGAGGAGTGACAATTAAATATGTCTGCTCCGCCTTAGTCCAACTCGTATGTATTCGCAAATCGATATTTAACACACATTTGAATACATTATTGTTAAAAATGAAATTTAATTTAAAGGCACCGTTAAACAATTTTCTCAGTCAATAAAATTTTATACCAAATAAAAACAAATTAATTTGTAAAGTAAACGTTGTGAAAATAATTTGTAAATAATGATCAACTCGGGACTAAAGAGAATTAAAATCGATAGTTCAAAATCGAATATGGATCGTGTTAATCCTGATATAATTACGCAAGATTGGAATGTGCTGTTCACGATTGAAAGTATTATTAGTTCATAGTGAACAATTTGGAGAGAAACAAAAGGATTATTAAAAGTATACAATGGATAGAGACTAATTGATAAAATATTAGCGAAATTCAGTGTAAATGTATACATAACGAGAACGTGATTAATTAATCAACATGAGGGCACATACGAAAGTTCCTCGCTGATGTTGACCAACGATATACGATTGGACAAACTTTAACGTGAGTACATACATATGTAAGATATTTTTTACATTCTCTTTTTTTTAAATTCGAACGATTTATAAGATTGAAATGTTATAAGATTGAAATTATAAACTAGATTATTTTGTTGAACATTATTTAATATTGAAATTTTCATTCGTGTAAAATTATTGTTGTATAACCGGATTAAATTTATCATTCATTATTTTCTGTAATTGTCTATTTCTTTATTTTCCCTATAATATCTGTTTTTTTTCGTAAACTGAATACAATAATCACAACTAATTTGGATTAGTATTGTATATCCCTGATAACGTATTTGCTAATTAATGGGAGTAGTAGTTGACTATACGGGCGTTGCCTTAATTTTCTCCTTCGTCTTAATTCTCCATGGTAATTCGCGCTCATATCTTACGTCGTTAGACCAACATTGTAATAATGTTAAATTGCGTGTGACATTGTAAGCAGCATCTGAATGTCGTTCCTTCTAAGATTAAGTGAAAACGCACTTATAATTTTGTGCATTTTACGAATCAAAACGCGACCACAAATAATTGATTTCAATTATTAATCTGTTTAATCGGTTTAATTTACGTCATTGATTATTCATATTGATCTTTTATTCATCATATGTTGTACAATTAATTTGCTACGGCAGGATAGCTGATTACATTCGCTTGTTTTGAAGGATAATATACTATATGATACACACAGAAAAAAAAGTTCCAATTTATGCAATCTCGTTAATAACCTGCGTCATCGGTCCGAATAAACTGGTAACTCTTTGTTATGTACTTTATTTGTTAACTCGATCGATATTAAGCAATTATTCATTACACTAACCATGCTGGCATGAATATAATCATTTTTCATCAGAAAACTACTACGCCACTAATATGTGACGATAAATATGTAGATTTAACAATGTTTTTGCATATATTTGATTTAATATTGAATATGAAATATTCCTGTTACAAAATTTATTTCAAAATTATTTATTAATATACTTAATATTATCACATAACGTTATTGCATAACGTAATTAATGATCGTTTACTTGTTAATATCCAAAATAGAATTTATATCGGATCAATCAAGCCGATTAAACTGATGTACTATTTCTTTTTTTATTTTTATTTAATAATCGTATTAATTTTTGTTTAACGGATACATATATGTGGGATGTAATTTTTTTTATTTTATACTAATTTTTGGCAACACAATAGATATAAAGAGAAAGAGAGAAATTTTATTTTCTAAAATGTAAAACCTTGCAATGTGTCCTGTCGGAAACGGTTTAATTAGTCAAAGTTAAAGATTGTTTTGTCGTGAAGCCCAGTATTATCTTGTTTTCGTTGGAAAATCGTTAACGTCCAAGTGAAATACAGCGAAATGCACTAGCGTCGAAAAAGCCGCTTGCAAGCACCGTGTCAGCATTCCATTCCGTATTTTGCTGGATCTTGCTCGATAAGCAATACCATCATCGTTGAAAATCCTAGGCACATAAAATCGTGGAAGTGTCTGATAAGAAGAATATTTATATCATCTGTTTTATTATTTTTAGCTTTATGGAAAATAAATTTTAGTACATTATTATTTTATTCACATTAAATTTTAGCACCAGATATTGTCTAAAAATCTTAAACGTGTTAAGAATTTTTCTTGAAATGAAATATGACAATCTATCTGAAATGGAATAATAAGTAAAGTAATTAATTAATTGCAAAATTGTACAAAATAGTTAAACAAAATGTCAGGTTCAAAATCGAATAAACGCCTCTGTATGTTAGGTATTTAGCACGCAGAATCGATTTGCAAAATTGGTTTTTCATACGAACAAATGAGAGCTCTAGAGACGAGTTAATTGCCTCTTTCTCTCAAGGGAACTATTACTAATCAATAATCGGTCGAAACAATGGTTTTAATATGCTTGTATGCATATAACAACACACTATATTGCGATGTTTCTCGAATTAAAAATGAAGGGAGTAGGTAAAAATTATGCTCTTTTCAAAATACTCTAAATATATAAAATTAGCAGGTATATATTAGATATTTTTTAAATAAAATATAGATTGCAATGTAAAATACATGATGTTAATAATTAAAATGTGTGAAAATAGTATATGGCAAATGCTAAGGAACACTAATATTAAGCAAACAAGTATGGATTAATTAGACAAATATTATTAGTTCTTCTATAATACTTATATTAGAACACAACAATCTATTGAATTGTATTCCACTAAACTTTCAATTAAATTTATTCAAAAAGAAATGTCGATCGCGATCGTTCAGCATCATCATGAATTATTCATTGCGACAACACATCGAGAGCATAAACTTCTCTAGTTTTCCATTTATATTAAGCGTTATACAAACTCAGCGCCAAATGTCAAAACTCAAACGATTCGCGCGAGCTTGCAATTAATAAACTTTCCTGAAAGAATTTCATTGATAGAGCCTAAAAAAATAATTTATTCGTCATACGTTTGTTTTAATGCACATTTTTTCGCAAAATCATTGTATATTCAGTTATGACAAGACAAGTATTATTCTTTTAAAATACCTACGTAAATCGTCAAAAAAATCCATAGAATTTAGAAAAATGTAAGTAAATAATGCAATTTTATAAAAATTTTACTTTACCAGTGGATTACTTTTAATATTATATGAATATCATTATGCCGTGACAATTTTTTCAAAATTTAAAATTTAAAAGCAAAAAATAATAAATGTTATAGTTGTTTTATAGACATCAACTTGTTTCCATTTGTTACTGCATTTGGATATTCTGAATTATAAGAATATCTTCTTTAGAATATTTCCTATGTGCGTTACTACGGAGATCGCGTTCTTACTAATATCGGTTATTGAGCTTAGCAAAGCTTGTCAGTGGATCAGCCTTTGCAAGTGTCAGTGCGATTGCGTGATCTAAACTGTTTCAGTAATGGAATTTGTGATACGGTACGTTGCTCTGCGATACAGGCACTGTAATGAGCCAGTTCCTCACCAGAATGTCAAAGGTCTCTCAACGTTACAGCAGAAGACTGTTCTAACTTTGATAGTTATAACATTTCTTGACGTGTATTCGCGGGATATGACAGACGACGAATCATAGAATTAAACGCCATTAAGGTCTGGCCGGAAATAAATAGCAAATATCGTCAGGCTGACCGAACTGGCGATATTGTGGAACCGGCATGTTAGTTAATCACTCGCCGATGCATGTTCAACTGCGATAGCACTGTCTAGGAATTCAGGTCACTAAAGCCATAATGAAGCTTTGCAAGTTAATAGCAAAAGGGATTGATACCCCGTTACGCACAATTCGATCATCCTTAATTGTCTATGACTTTAAGTTTGGACGACTATTATACCGATTTTGACTAAATCGGTTTGATTAAAGTAATTCTCTTATTAAGTTTGAGAGAAATATTTTTAGTTCGTTAATTTTTATTTAATTGCTTAATATTAAAAAAACTTTTCCTATCGTAAAACTATAAATAGAATTAAAAACAACAGAACCAAAAGTAAAAATTATGAACTTAGTCCATTATTTGCTCATAACATCTCATATATCAATTAATTTTCAACTAATCTAATTTTACTACAGAACTTTGGAGTTAATACACGGTTGCAAGTATGAGCTTATATAACTGAAGGTTGTTGACATGTTGATATATTACGAAATAACGCAATCGTATTACCGGGCGCAAATTCACCACTGCAGCACTGCTATCCCACAAATATCGCTCACTTATGCTGTCAAATAACCAATTATGCTACCCGTATAACAGATAACAGCTAGTGTAACAACGCAAATGATGGATTGTTACTATTAATTTGATAAATCTGATTAACTTCCGTTATACATTAATCCAAATATGAAGTTAGCTTTACAAATACAAGAATTTATGCTTTGTTTGTAAAAAAGAATTGTTGAATAATTTAAGTTAAAAAATTGAAATGTAATAAGAAATAATATTGTGATAAAAAAAATATATTTTCAAGTCATTTTTCTGATAATCGTAACGCAAAGATAATAATAACGACAAAGACGCGAGAATATTTCAAAATCTTTGTCATCGCACGAGTATTCCTGGTTAGTGAAAAAAAAACAAGGTACAATGTCAAACATACAATACATAAAATTACTAAATATTATTTTTTATTGCTTGTCGTAAATCTATTGTGTTATATTGTTACTGGCACGCAATGACGTCGTTAAAATTTTCACGAAGCATGTTTGAGAGCAAAAGCCTGCGTATATAAATATTTTATATCATATGTCCTGTCATGTATAATCCATTGGCAGATAGCTGATATCAAATTGATATCCATTTAGTGATCTGTCTCGATAAGTGTCGCGCGCGCGAAAATCTCTCACAGTGACTTGTATTTCGTGAGTAAACATACTCGATAATACCGAATTCGATGTGTGACAAAGTTCCTGAACAAAGTTGTTTGGCTTTATGCAACAAAGTTGTATTGTTACAATGCGAATAGTCAAGATAATCAGATAATATTGCCTATGAAATTACGTTTGTTATGAATATATTCAAAATTTGATATCACTCGTGAGATTGCTCACCCCTGGCACGCAATATCGAAAGGAATTTGATTACACTGCATAACGTGCAATTATTAATTGCAAGGAACGTAATCGTGCTTGAGGCTTGAGCGTAAATTACAACGAAGGTATCAAACTTGGACGGTCGTAAATACGTTAAGGCTTGTAGGAGTCACTTTGTGAATACCAATGCGATCAGAGGGATGTATACGAGGTCGACTATACTCTTGCAATAGTACGGTCAACTACATAACCGCTTATTGCCCGCCAGTTTGTGTCGTTGACGTTGCAACGGAGCAACGTGTCCTTTGTGATTGACGTCTACGCGAGTTTAATACTCGGCGCGTCCACGTCAATTAAAGTTTAGCGGCGTTACACGAGCAGCCGATAACACGACGCACGATGCGTCCGAAAGCAGTCGTGATAAAAGCTGCGCTTGAAAAAATATACGGACCGAAATTCTACGGATACAGGCAGTATCGTTCGATCGCTAGCGTGTGGTTGACATAAGACTTTTAGATTGCTCTGTTAAATTCATAATGTCAAATATCTAACTAACAATAAAACAATGAAGTTAAACAATTTAATCAAAGAATTGTATAAAATTTGATTCAAATTTAGTTCGTTACTTACTAAGTTGTTAATAGAGATACATGTTATGGATTTATTTACGTTGACATTTACATGAAAGTTGAAGTTAACAAAAGTTTATATAACTCAAGAGATTGAGTTTCTACTCCTTTGATATCTAACAGTATGCGACATGTTTCAGTCGTGTTAAACGGATGGAAATTTTAACAGTGAATAACTACTAAACGTTATATTAATCAAAAAAGGACTTTTTATAAAAATAAAAAAACAGAAAATGAAGTGACAACTTCCATATTATTTTCCTTTTAATATGTATATTGTATCAGTTTTTTTTTAACTCCATATAAATGCAGGAAATCATATAAAATAAATAAACATATGTTATTACTCTTTACATTAATTTAAATAGAATTTTATTTCAATATATATACATATAAGTCAAAAGGGTACGGACATCAGAGTATTTGATATGCGGCTTTGGGCAGCAACGAAATGTTCTTTGAAGTAGTCTCACAAAACTGTTTTCACGTACTTCAAAATTAATTAAAACGTAGCAACATCCTGACGGACGTGTTTAAAAGTTGTTCTCCGCGCGTGGTTAGACTGATTTTATTCTGTGTGAAACGTAATCCGCAATGCTTCCTGACAGGTTGCGTAATTTAGTGCAGACCAATTAAATGTTTCGATAAACTTTGGAAACTTGTATCATTAATTATGCGATCATCAAATATCTACTGATTAGGAATACATTATTATATAATTAGTAACATCCGCATCAAGTAACTATCGAATTTGTATTATCTATGATGTTTTGTATCATCATATAGTATATTATCGTTTAATAGTATCAGCAAATATAAATTTATTTAGCGTTATTAAAAGGCATTATTAGCTACAGGCGAGAGATGAAAGTTTCAAATTTCAATGAACTGAATTTTTTAAAATGCAACGCGGAGAAAGCTTAAAAGCTTTAAGAGAAACATTCGTTGGAGATAACGAGTATCTCAGGAAAAGTTAACGATTCTTTTCTTTGAGTCATGAAACAAAATATATAGATATTTCAATAACTACATGGTTATGCTTTTCGACTATCAGATTTATCGAAAAACGTGAGACCGAAGGCAAAGCTTTTTGAAAAATGTCGCATCTATAGAATTGTCACATGAAAACTTGTAAAAGTGACGAGAACGCAGAATCGAGGACCATCTGACAATATGGATTTTGAGCAGAAGGTATATGAATTGGTGCGCGAATAGGACAATTCGACAGAGTCTGGTTGCAATGGGTTAATCTAATTTAGCCGCTGCGGGATTTGCGCGAACTATACCTGCGATTCACGATACAGTGAAACAGCGTAGTTGGTTTAAAGCCGCACTCACGATGAGCTTGTCTTTCACAATTAAAACCAGACTTCCAATTATACAGCTGCAGTAGTAATGTAGCACACTGTAAGTCATTATATGTTGATATAAATTAAAATTTAATCTCAGC
>NW_017259291.1:1191387-1201753 GCF_001594045.1 Atta colombica | reverse complement strand
TATATATGCAAGCAAGATCATAAAGCTCGACAAACGCTATAATTGAGATTTTTAAATGTCATGTACTACACTAGCCGCGATGAGGTACGTTACATTGTCTCATAACTGCTGTACAATGCCGCGTGTTGCAATTCTGAAGCGCAGCAGGTCTCGAAAACTGACCGTGTCAGAGAATCGGGACGGGTAAACGACGCTGGTTAAATTATTTCACGACCTTCCCATCTCGTTTTTTCTATTCCTGACATAAATGATGATTACGTAGAAAATTCCCGTTGCATTTGAACGTTAAAAAAAAGAGAAAGAGAAAAAGAAAGGGTGGAAAATCATCTCGTGATCTTTTTGCTGCACCATACACACGCGGAACGGCGTTAATTAACCTGGCGGAGGAATCTTGTCCATTTTCGCGCAATAACTTATCATTCATTAAACACATAATCATTTTAATCTTGTCCTTCCGCGAATACAAAACTGTGAATTTTTATGCACACGTCGCGCTGTTATTATGAAACATTTAACATTTACATCGTATGTATGTACATATATTTTCTGTCTTGTCGATAAATGTAAGAAAAAGAGTCGAGTACGCTCGCAACGTTGACATGTATATCATAATTGCATATACCAATCGATATCGTGTCCGAATGAATCCGAGGATTTGCGAATTTTTATACGAGTCTGCACGGATAAACGAATTTCCTTGCGTTTCCGTAAAATCGACGAAGATATATTTCAAAGTTTCTCTCCACGCGCGAGACGCTCTCGCCTCTGTGAACACTCTCATGAAAGATTTATGCTTACGAAAAGTCCGCTAACGCACACGATGACAACGCACCGACGACAACGACAACGACAACGACAACGAAACGGTGGCGGTCGACGAACGCGAAAAGCTCGCCTTCGGGAATCAATTTGCGGGATGAATTCAATACCTCGAAACTGGAACGACCGATGTCACTTGGAGGTAAAAGGATCGTACGTCGTGGATTAAATTTTCGAGCAGCAGTAAAATAACGAATATTTGTTTTCGTTTAAATTTGAGATTTCGCTTTTCCAGAATTCGAATTTTGCGATCGCTGGAATTCTGAATTTGTCGTCGCATGAATTCTGTGTCAGATAGGCGAAGATACGGCGTATCTCGCATCGATGCAGCGCGAGCTAGCTAGCTGTTGCATCGCGCAACGCAGGAAAGCGCGCGACGCGGTAACTCGCAGGGCCATCATTTACCATCAAACAGACCACGCATGGAATAATATACAACGTGCCAGTCTTGCCCGTGCGATATCAGGCAATAATTCCTGCCCAGGTATCTGCATAATATACAGTCGACGGCGCGAGATTCCCTCCATACAAACGTTTACGTTTCGGATACGTTCTCGGCGGACGTGCGCGCGACCATTTCGCTCGCTGCGAGCGAGATCTGTTCGAGCGATTCCACCGATGTAAATCACTGTCTGCTTCAGCGAAATTTAGATCTTCGTCGTAGGAACGCAGACAGAATCCACTAGGGCTCGCGAGTGTCAAGAAGAATCATTGGATGCCCGTCGAGGTCCTAGTCGAGGTAAAGTCCTTCTATAATTCATGACTGACTTATGGAAGTTTTGAGTTTCCGTAAATTGGAATTCGACATTTAGATCGGCAAAAAGTAAAAATAATGTAGCAAATTTAGGTCGCGCAAATGTTGAATTTCATGAAATTTAACGCTACATGTATGTACATTTCTGATCACATTTACCGGCTGATCGATTATTGCGGTGAAATGGAGTGGGCAAAATCGATAATTCGTTAACCGAATTAATGGGGATGCGCATTTTCTTAAATAATTTAATCGCGAGATTAATGCAGGAGATAAGTCGCACTGAGATAATGAATTCCGCGAATGGCATTTGGAAGTCATAAAAGATTTATGATATGCCGCAGTTGTTGAACGCGGAGGGCACGCGTAATTCCGCAGCAGCCAACGTGTCGCCGGCGTAACACATCATGTAAATGAAACATGTCGCACGTATGTGTACATGTTGGAATAATACAGGTCGTGCAATGTGACTCGATGCAAATCGTGGGTCATAAGCACCCGTTTCAACGAACGATCGATCTGACTAGTTTTTGGCGCGACAATTGCTAATAAGACTCTATGGACCTTTTTCCATGCATAGATGTAATAGGTATAAATTGCGTATTTTTTAATTATAGCATTTGTGCTCTTAGAAAGAATTGAATTACATCAACGTTTTTCTTCAACTCTATCAGCATTTGTCTTTAACTTGATTCTTTAGAGAGAGAAAGAGAGACAGACAGACAGACAGAGAGAGGGAGAGAGAGAGAGAGAGAGAGAGAGAGAGAGAGAGAGAGAATAAATGAATGAATGAATGAATGAAAGAATAATGAATGAGTCGTTTATTTAGCGCCCTGGAATATCCCTTCAAGCATATAAACATTACAAATTAAGCATAAAAACATAAAAAAACATAAAAACATAAAAAAAGTAATAATAAAATATAATACAAACTTAACTTTAATATACATAAAGAAATAAGAAAACTAATAATAAAAATAACAATAAAAGAGTGAGACAGAGAGAGAGAGAGAGAGAGAGAGAGAGAGAGAGAGAGAAGGGGCGATTCAAGTTCACTCTTTCTAAATAGTGAACTTCTTGAAAAACTTCAGTAGCATGTTTACATTAAGAAAAATTCTGATTAAACCAACATAAAAATCCAACCAAAATGGCAATTTTAGCGAGACCAAATAGAATTTCTGGTTATCATAACCATTTTCTGATTATTATAAGCTTTTAAGATTGTTCTAGGCGTTAAAATGTTAAAAGCACTTTTAAAAATTAAAAGAATTAGGTAATTTAAATAATCCGGTTCAACGAAAGATAGCGATTGTTGTTAACAGTATTTATGTATATATGTATTTGTGAAACTGCCTTCTTAACAAAATATGATTAATATTGTAATATAATTTTTATTATTAAGAAGATACTATTAACCTTTGAAAGAGGTCCCTTTAAGAACTCGACAGTGGCACCACCTTTTTCGCCACTCAACTCCATGACAAAAATAGCCCTTAAAATAAAAAAAATCAATCAAAAACATGCTGGTTCTCAAAAGATTAATAACATCTTGTCAGTGTATTTGTGAATCTAGTCAAAACTGGGCAAAAAGAGCTCTTCATTAGGTTGAAGAAAGGAAAAGGCTAGATTGCGACGCTCGAAGATCACAAGTGTCCTTTGGACGCAAATTTTATAAACGCGATCATAGATAATTTCATAGGAATGGGCTATTTTTATTACATTATCTAATCTGATACACTTGATACACTTTTAAATAACAGTCACCCTGCTTTTTCTTCTATTTCGGCCGATATTGCGTAACACGCGAGCCTTAATGGATTGTAATTCATGCTCTCGGAATAGGTACGTGAAACTTTTCGTGCGAGATAATGTGGAAGTTCTCTGCCAGTTTCGAGGGCCAAAGATATTTAGTGGCAGTATATCTTCCGAATTGCTTCACTCCATTCTCTGCAAGAACACTGACTTGCATCTACTGACTTTTATCGGCGAGGATATGGATGTTTTACGACGCCACGTAGGATTTTAATCGTCCGCGCTATTTCGATTTGTATTCGCGATTCCGATCGTCGCGATTCTATTATGTATTTAACGACCAAAGTAGTATTTTCACAGATTTGTAACAATTTCAAAAATAAGTTATATCTCATTGCTACTTTCATATTAGGTATACAAATTAATTCAGTACCTTTTTTTCATAATTCAAAGTTACTAATATAAAGATAAATATACGTTTAATATCTGAAATAATCTCCATTATTTTCGATGATTTTATACATCATTTTTCGGCAACTGACGAATGCCCTTGCGAAAGAAACTTGGCGATTTTGACTCGATAAAGTCATCGATAAAGGCAATTAATTTGTACACCAAATATATATATTTTTTTTTATATTTCTATTAAAGTAAAAAAGAAATTGATTCCAAATAAATTCTCCAATGAATTATTGAACTTATTAATTAGACATCTCTTTACGACTAATACAAATTATTACGACTAATAAAAATTATGATGTACTTAAATTATTTAATTGATAGCCTTAAGTTTTTAAATAGAAAATGACACATTCAAGCTTCTCTGCCATCTGTTCGGGTACATATTTCAGGTCATTTTATTAGCATTTTGATCCTCGTTAACTCTGCCGTTAATCAGTACAGGAAGCTTAAGTACTGCTCTCAATCTCAGAGAGAAAAGCTCGCTGTCTGAAGAAGGCGACACGCTAGTTGACTTTAATACGCCGTAAATGTAATCGCGACGTGTTAATCCAGCAAAGAGATCGGTGTAGAAACGGAACGAACGCCGACGTCTCGCGAGGGAATAAGACGCGCACAAAATTGGCCTGATTAGATTTAATAAGCCTCTTGGGATTCCTGCGAGATGCCGCGTCTGGCAATTTGCGAGGCCGTGGGGTTTTGGGGCTGTCTAGTTTGAGAGGCAGATGTGATTACTATGCTACATCAGAGTCAAGTCCGCGATATACAAATATTGTTTGATCGTAACTATGTTTTGCATTCTAACGAATTTTGTAACACGAGTAATTAAATCAGACTACATTTTAGTTTGTAGTGTATTTAAAAAAGTTACATATTATTATTCTCGTTAAATTTAGAGAAATTTTGTTTTTAAAATCGTAACGATTTATATAGCATTATGTCGATAAATGCAGCAATAATCTAATAATTATTAATAAATACTATTAGATTTAGAGAAATATTAAGCGACGTTATTAATATTGTTATTAAAATTAATATAGTCGAGCGCTAATATTGATGCGTTTCTACATAAAATAGCTCTGAAGAAAGTTACTACGAATGTTAGACTGTAGTATGAAGTCGGCAGTGCTTGTAACGTGCAAACGTTTATATCACGATATTAGTGCATCTTTATAACGCACCTCTGTATGCGACCCTCATTTTTTACACTTCGCCGCACTTTACAAGTATTATGGAATGTTCATCTTGTTCGTTCGCATGTTTATAGCTTCTGTCTTTTTATATAATGGTTCACATATTGGGATTCTTTCATTTAATATTATTCGGTGGAACTCAGTTACATTAACATTCTGCTGATATTTTTACATATTTATGTACGTATTTATGCAACATTGGTACATCACGATTGTAGAATCATAAATTCTCGTCTTTCCTATAATTTTTATTCACTCTGCAGAAATTAATCAATATGTTTTTCACAAAGTATTTTGCGAAATCAATTTTAATATTTTATCTTAATATCACGCTGTCAAAGAGAGAATTGCAATGGTTAAATAAATATACTTACAAAACATCCATTTTACACGTTAATCAGTTTTTCAGTACATTTATGCTTATTGAAATGTACACATTACCGCTTTTAACTGATCTCGCATGAGAAACATGTTTTATAAATTTCAAGCTGCTTTTTCTAGAACTGTCATTATGTTAAATTCGATATGTTATTACTTTGAAAGTTAAATTTCGCTCTTAATCGATTGTGATTGACAGCTCGTAAATATGAAATGAACGGCGCATGTCAAAAGAGACATTTCGATGAATTCTCTCTAACACAAAATACATGCGTATTCGGCAAACATAAAATGTAGCGGCTGACGAATGACGAAAGGAATACTTTGACGTGTCTGACAAGTCCGACATTAATGACGATCGAAGGCTGATACGTTGATGAGAATGGGTTTGCAGGTACATACAAAAGGCTTTCTTATAGTTCGCAGCGTGAATGATGGATGCCCGTGCTTCATGTAAATCCGCATAGAGAGATTGTACATTTACGCGTAACGTTAGATGTGAAAAAAATGCCTATATGTGTTGAAGAAGCATGAATAAATTATGCGCAGGGAATAAATCTTCCAGGATGATCGAGGATATCAAAGACTGTTTTTATAAAAGTTTTTATAAAAGAGTTTAAGATATGATTAATTTGTGTCAATAGAGCAATGAACAGATATGCATATCAAAGATTTACGTTTGTAGATAAAATTGATAGAAAAAAATTACGCTATGCTATTTCTTATTAATGCAATATTAAAAGAATAATAATAAAAATTCCAAAGTGTGGTAACTCAACCTTAACGCCATCAATATTGAATAATATGGTATTGTAACACGTAAATTTGATGTACAAGGAAATATATATAGATGACCATGATTAATATAATATTTTGTTTAATATAATACTAATTTTTCATACATTTCACACTTTTAGAATAATACTTTTAATCTAGACCTTTATAAACATAAACAGTTTAATTATTAAATAATAAGCACACTAATGTAAATTTATTCTTAAAATTATATGGAGGATACAGTTCAATTTTGTATATGTGTGCGTGCGTGCGTGCGTGCGTGCGTGCGTGCGTGCGTGTGTGAGTGTGTGTCTATTCATACATAAATAAAATACGTAATAATACAAAATAATAATACAAAACTGCTTAAAAATTGAAACTTGTCATGCTATTCTCTGCTATAATGTTATAAACACCCCCAGGGAGATCCGAAGTGATATGTAACGAACAAAATTTTTAAAAGCATGTCTCTGCTTGTTTTAGTTTTGAAACCAGATTGAACCTGGTTCAATAATGACTATTGAATAGTTTAACGCTCAATTACCTTGCTCTTTTAATGTAAAATTCACACATCGATATTGTTCTAAGATTAATAAGAAATTTAATTTAGAAACTATATTATACGTAATATAATAGTTTTCACAGTATAAAAATAATTGTGAGAATTACAATATAATTTATAATGTAATTTGCAGAATTCGCTTTGAGATATTCGCGAATACTAATTGTTAGTTGCATAAGCGAGATTGTATGATTGAGATATTTTTATAGAAATTGAAAGTAAATGCACACACACACACACAGACTAACAGCTAGAAGTTTTAATTGGCAAGCCAATTATCGTCAAGGTGAGTGAAACTCGCATAAAGGAAAAGCTGGCTCTGTTTTCTAGATTTTTGCCTAGACGTGAAGATAAACTTTATTTTATAATATTGCATCACAAACATTTTATTCTTGTAACTTCACTTCTTTTCAACGTAATTAAAAAAAATATTTTTAAAAGCTTAACTTCTCACTTTACTTTATAAAATATGAACATAGATAATACGCAAAGTACAGGCAAAATGAAAAATTTAATTAATATATCTCATAATTAATATAATTTATTCGTAATACGAAGTGACATAAAACAATGCGTCTATAAAAAGTTTGTTTTGTATATGAGCAATAAGCGCATAATGAATACACACGTTTCTAGTGGTCACATTAGCGTTATCTGCCGGTAATATGAAGAGCTGGTAGAGCGAATGTAAAAAGGGGATCGAACGAGGGTACTCTACAAGGCTGGCTAATGGAAGCCAAAAAAGAGGTTCGAGGTTCAAATTCATTTCATCCCTCTTCAATGCAGACATGCAGACATGCAGACAACAAAGAACCATTGAGCCTCGCCGCACATATTTCACTCGTCAAATTTCCCTTCTAGAATCCCTTCAAGAGATGGCGCGGAAACTTGAGAATGGAAGTTAGAGAGTCCGGGACGAAGACTCAATTAGAACTTTTGTATTCACGAAAGCGACATTTACGTGATTGGGTTTAGTGTCACATGCTTATATGAGGCGCGATCGAACGCGTATTTCCATGATATAAATTGAATGTTATTTAAGTTATTGATAACATCGTACCGTCGACGTGTAGCAACTAAATTTACGTGAGAAAATGAAATCAAAGCGAAAAGCTGGAAAATGCATCTCATTTCAGGCCATATGCGACATTACACAAATGCGATAACGGATGTGCTCTCGCACACAGTCGTGTGGAATTTACGTTACGGCATATACGCGACATTAATGAAATGTGTGTTAACGCATTATCGCAATTCACAATATTAAAAATACGAAATCGTGGAATTGAATAGTCAACCTCCGCGGTTTATATTCGTAGCTAATACAAACTCTATACTTGATAGTTTTCGAAATCTGCTCACGAACTCGTTATCGAACCGTTCCATTACCAAATTACAAACTGGTAGCGCTATTAGCGTCAGCGTCGATAAATCCAGAGCGAGCCAATTTGCCAAATTGTTTATCGGATGCTTCCGTCTCTGTTAATGAATCGTGCATTTTTCATAGTTTCGCTTCCTCAAAACATACGAGATTTTTACGAGTGTCTCGTTAACGTATCATTTTCAGCTTGATCAACGCTGTATATACAACCGATTTTTTTAAATGCACAATCGATCGCCTGTGTTGTTGTCAAACAAAGCTTTTACGATATTATTTTATATGATACGCTCGTGTAACGTGATTCTATGACAAGAAACTTCAATATATAAATGTCGAAATCAAACTCTTCTCGTTTAATATCACTAATTTATTGGAATTTAATTATTGGAGTTTAATTAACTTGTGAGGATTTATTTTCCAAGTCCTTTTTCGGCACGTATTATTCATGGTTTAATGGAAATAATTCAATATTTATTGAATATTCTCCAAGAACAGAAGCCTAATATATATATGCGCGCTCATAGATGTGCCGTGTATACAAGAGAATCGATCGATAAACTCCTACTGAAGACCATCTAAGGGTTAGCGACCCCTTTATTCTTCCATAATCGCCAAGTGCATTTACGTGTTTTAGCGGTCCAGATTTGTCTCGAGTATCTACCGACGCGGCGAGACATTGAGTTTCCCGGACACAATTTGTCCGACAAATCTTTCATATCAAACATATCGTACAACGCGACGTGCTTAATAGATTGTGACGAACGCTTTCACGCGAAACGTGGAATTAGCGTGGACGTGACATTACTGAAGGTACCTATTTGCCGCGTGTTTGAGAATAGATCGATAGCGTGGGCCATTCGCTTTGGATGTGACGCGTTTGGTTGTGCGGATCATTGGAAAGATGATGGTCACCTTTCTCGAGACATGAGACAAGCAACCACCTCAGAAATGACGAGCAGTTTACGTGACAAGGGATGAACATAGGACAAGAGAAAGGTGCCGATCTGTGATCCAAGGGTGAATAGGGATTCGCGATGTATCGGGTACTTGACCTGTCGTTTATCTCGGCTCATAAACGCACGATCTCATGGGCAATTTCGTAAATTGGAAATCCAACCACGATCGCATGAACCCAAAACCATTTCAACCCTCTGTAACGAAACTTGCGACCTTCATCGCCGACATTGTGATGTCGATCCATGCAATCCTGCACGCCGTTGCTCTAAATGACCGGAGAACCTGCGAAAAAGACGAGTTGAGGAAAGAGGATTACTCGTGTCCTAAATCGACTTCCGACATCAGGGATCGAGAGACATTTTATTTTTTTTTCTCCCTCATAAGTATTATAAAAGAATATAGATCTACTACGATGTTCGAAATGAATTTTATCACGGATGAAACTGTAATATATGATTTTAATGCTTAAAAATATTTTGGCAAAATTATCAATAGATAATATTATGCTCTTTTCCCTTGAATTTATGGATGATTTTTACGCAGAGAAAAACGTGTCAGTTTTGTTACAAAACGTCAGTTTGTTTTCATGAGTAACGTGGTATTTCGTAATAAGTAAGTAAAATTGGGAAGTTTTATCAATTATGCCATTCATCCTCTCTCTCTTCTAATTCCTTTATCATTACATTAAAATCTCCCAAGCGTATCAGAGTAGACAGTGTGATATTCTGGCAGATTTTCCTATCTTGCAAAATTGTAACAATAAGCACGCCATCGCATAATAAGTCTTACAACTTCTCGACAACAGTATTACTCTACTACTTACAAAATATATTTCGCTGTCTACACGTTTTGTACTGTTTCATAAGATTTCAGCTACCTCGGATAAAGTACACTCGGCGATCTACTTTAACGCCGCTGTTTCTACAAACACAACATTTCGCATCTGAACATCTTAAGCCGACAAAGCGTTAGTTAATTCAAAATCTTCCTTGATATTATCGAAGTGATAACGCGAAACTATGTAATATTGGCGATGTTAGGTTAAATCGTAATAAAAATTCTATCACGCACGACGTAAACAAAAAGTGGTTTGCATTTTTTCTCGCTTTTTACGGATGGAAAAATTAAATCTACCTTGTTGTAAAAAAGTAAATAGAACATTTTATCGTTATCCGATAGATAAAGTCGATTCAACCATACGAGTTATGGGCTATGTTTTTTTTTTGCTCGCACGGACAAAATGACGCAAACCCTATTTTCTACGCACATAAAAGCATATTGAAAACTACATATTTTTGAGAAATAGAAATTTTTACGTTTTTTACTTACATTTA
>NW_017259291.1:1187366-1191287 GCF_001594045.1 Atta colombica | reverse complement strand
TATATATATATAGAGAGAGAGAGAGAGAGAGAGAGAATATTTATACATTGGTTAAGATATTTGTAGACCACATAGTTAAAATTATAATTTAAATTATTTTAAACAATATCTAACACATTCGCATTAATAATAATACATATTTGAAATGTATTTGCGATGAAATTAAATTAATGAAATATTTAAAATACGATAATGATACATTTGCGTGTCTTCATTATGTGTGCTTTTACGGTCGAGTATATTTAATTTGATAAAGTTCGAAAAAAATTCGCGGTACGATAGAGAAAGAATTTAATACGTATCTGTCAAATCTGATTCGTTGAATTATTTCAAGCTTTGCTGCTGTAATGTAATATTTCAAGGGGCCATCCATCTGGCTTAGGATTCCCAACAAAGACTACGATAGATGTAAAACTGTCATGTCGTGTCGTAATCCTCTTCGGGGAGATACGGTTTATTGAAATATTCATAATCATTTTTTGTATGTCTCCAAGGGCGAGACGTCGTAATTTCGCGTTTATCCCTCGTAGACGCGTTCATCCCTCCGCGTTGTCTCAGAAGCATGATAACAATACGAATAATCCTGAGTAGTGAATTCACCTTCCAACAAATCGAGTTACACTAATTTAACTCTGACACAGTATCTTCGCATTTTTATTAAGCTCGTATAATTTTATTGATTAAAATAAACTGAGAGCAATAATATTAGCATTAACAATAGACTTAAAACTTTTATTGCGTGCTGTGCTTTTCCATAAACTTGTATCAGCGATCAGTGATTGCAACCAGATTAATTAAAAACTTTCTCATTTCTTTCTAGCTGCGTTAAAATCTTCAGTATTCAATCTATTTCATCAACGTTCATCATTTTGATATTATACTTAAAATTAAAACATCTCGCGCTTTTGGCCGACGCAATTATTATTTTTTCTAACAAGTGAAGTCGTATTTCGTATTTTCATCGTTCAGTCACAGAATATAGTTGTTTAGCGTCATTTTTAGCGGCAGAGCCTTTATTTTGTAATTCTTATTGACAATGTTAGTGTCATTATATATTGTCGTCGTGCAACTTTTTTTATCATGTACAAAATCTGCACAACTCTTAATGACAGCAACGATGTAACGACATTGTTGCTGTCGTTAAGAGTTAGAGAATATGCTCCCCTCCCCAGATCTTTTATAATTTATATAGAGGGTACACGTCGTTTCAACGCACTTTGTTGTCGTTCCTGGACTTCGGTCATCGATCGATTGACGTACACGCACAAGAAATTAATTTTATATGCACCCTTCCGCGTGAACTGGGATAACGAGCGAGTCGCAGAAGCCGTCGCCACTATTATCGTATACATGGGGCTGCATTTTCTAAGTGATTCAATTCACGCGCGATTGTTAGAGTCGCGATAAATTTCGGTCAACATAATTGCATTACTTGGATACGAAAAATTTACCTGCAATTAGAATAAAAATGTTTCGAGTAAAAACATTTTATTCGATACAATCTTTCTGTTTCAATTTTTTGCATTAAAATGTATTTTATTCCTGCTTTACGCAAAAATTTTACGTATTATAGAATTTTTGTTAGAGTTTTATATTCTAATATTAGTATAATGCATAACTGATTAATATAATGTTTTGTTCCTTAATACGCATGAGAGAGAGAGAGAGAGAGAGAGAGAGAGAGAGAGAGAGAGAGAGAGACAGAGAGACAGAGAGAGAGAGAGAGATGTCGATCCTTTACTACGCGCGCGTGCAAATAATATTGAATTTGTTTTAATAAAGTATTAAAATAATTATTAATAATATAATATTAACTTACTACACATAGGCCGTTCATGTCTTGAAATTAATTTTCACTTTTACAAGTACATAAAAATTATTACGTAATTCTTATATATCGATTTCGTACTTCAAAAGTGACATAGTTAAAAAAATATGACTTCAAGTTGTTATTAAGAATGAGTTAGATAATCGTTATTCTTTTAACCACAAAAAATGAATAAACTTAACTTTATAAAAAAATTATAACTCATAAATCAAAACATCATAACTCAAAAAAGGTAGTTTTTTAAGTTATGAAATGAAAATAGCAAAAATGCATTTGATCATATTAAGAACTAGGGATGCACCGGACCGTAAAATTACCGGATATCGGATATTCGGACAGAATATAACATCGGATATTCAATTGGATATCTGAAAAGGCAATTTCTTCGAGGCGGATATCCGACGTTTCCGAATATCCGACCGGATTCCGAGAAAATGTCTTCTAAAAAAAAAGGCCTATAGGAAAAAAGATTGTAATTTTGTAACAATGTATAAGATATTATAGCATCATGAATATATTATGCATACTTATTTCTAGAACATTTGTATAAGAAAAAATTAACAATTTAATGATACCAAATTTCAATCAGATTTTTCGGATAATAGTGATATCCGGCTATCCGATCGGGTAGTAAAAAAGTGCCGGATAATACCTAGTACTTTCTAGATATTCGGTGCATCTCTATTAAGAACATTCTTTTTACCGATTATTTAATCAGTCAATAATTTTCTGTCCAATGGAAAAATAGATTTTCTATTCTGAGAAGTTTAATCTTTTTAATTGTGCCATTTTTGAAATAAGAGAACAATATACTTTAACATTTTTTAAAAGATATTTGTAAGGTTATACATTAAAAAAAATTGTATATAAACGTTATAACTAATTTCTAGATGTACCTAATATTTCAAAGAAAAAAAATGCATAGACACGAATGATCCAATCGTATATACTTATAAGGCTTAATTAATATTACATTGTATTTTATAATTAGACACGCAGATGTGATTACATGACAAATCGACGTGTACAGTTAAAAATTTGATTATTCTTGCTACTATCTATTTGCAAAGCAAACTATCATATTGCTGCTAGAAAACTATAGCTGGAGTCTGTATAAATGATCATAGTCGAAGGAATTTGGATTAATTATTTTACCTTTCCTGAGTATGCTGTCAGAGATTGTTAAGAACTGTTTTTCTACTTTTCTGTTTTATTTTAAATATTAAATTATTCACCTTTTATACGTGAGCAAAGAAACAAAATGGAAATGGGAGAAAAGCAGAACAGGGAAATACGAACTACTAGAATTTGCTTGCGCAATCTGTAAGCAAATCCGTTTCGATTTGAGGCGTTAATGCCACGCTCGGGAATAAAATTGCGCGACCCTCTGTCTCGAGAATCCAGGATTTCGCGTTTTAACATTGTCTCTCTTTTGCTTACACATACATGATAAATAAAACGAATAAATATGAACTTCATGGTTAATGGTTAAGCGGTCTGTAGTTAAGATTTCAGGAATAAAATTATGATTTATAATTTTATAAATATTATTTCACATATGTGTATATAAAATAATAATAATAATAATTGTTACGTATGTATATTATTATATTGTAATATTTATAGTTATATAATTTTAACACTTTATTAATTGCACTTTCAGTCTCGAGAATCCAGGATTCCGCGTTTTAATGTTCTTGTCTTTTGTTTACAGTAAACAATATTTGTACTTAAGAGAGAAATTTAAAAAAACCTTATTCTTAAAAAGTTAATAAACAATTTATTAAACAAAAAATAAAATAGATTGTACATTTCTAAAAATTATAGGTAAAAATTATTTTATCTAAAAAATATGTAACAATTAAAATATGTTATCTTAAAAATACGCGAAAGTGAAAAATTGTGTTATTTGGACGTACAGTATTCGTACAGTTTAAATATTTGTTTCTAAGATGAACATGCCTTTTTTATATTACGACAGAATGTAGTTCATTTCAAATAATTTTTAATAAAAATTGTTAACTAATGTATTCTCTACAAATATAAAACATTTTTTTATAAAAATTTCGATAAAAATAATTTTTGCACTCGCT
>NW_017259291.1:1186204-1187266 GCF_001594045.1 Atta colombica | reverse complement strand
TGTGAAATACTCTCTATATTTATTAAATAGTGCTATATTATATTATATTACATTAATGTATATTATATTATATTAAATATTATATTAATAATTATATATTTTAATACTTTATTATTAATTATTAATATTAATATTAATATACATAAACTACGTAATGTTAATATTAATAATAACGTAGAGTGTGTAATTACCGACGCGATGAGTCCATAATCCATATCGATAGTTCATATCGATAGTCCATATCTATGGATGAGTCACATTTTTTATTCGTCTGAACTTGCAGTGGAACCGAATCCGAATCAACTTCGCATGTTAGTGGAAGGCGTGTTATGGTCGGTGAGTCGCGTCGCTTCGTTGCCTCGCTTGTTTGATATTCGCTAAATTTTACACGATTTGCGGTTTGTCGGAAGTGTTACGCGAAAGATTGTTTAATTCGTTGAACAAATTACGCGGAGATTTCGAGTGCATCAGGTACGCATCGTTAATATGACTTTAATTTGCGCGGCGCGTCGCCCGATTTCAGTTGATATGACGTCATTGCTGTTTCGAAGCGTCTTTGATACGGCATCTGTCGTATTCGTTACCAATACTTGCCAATCATCTGCAATTCTACCTGCCTTCGTCTCTGAAATGATCGATAGACGAGTAAATGATTCATCAGTTCGTAGAATTCTTGACGACTTTCATGACCCGCCTGTTTGCGGTAAGTCTGCTTTATTCGGTCAATCTATTTTACGAGAAATCGCTGTTAACCTTTCCGAGAAAAGGAAGAGAGAAGCGGGAGGTACTTTAAATGCGCGTAATAATTTTCTTTCGAGACAATCCCAAGCAGATAATTTATCCGCATTTAAAGAAATAAATAATAGTAGTAATTTAGAAGATTGAGGAGAAATAAATTTATTAATAAAGAATAAAGATTGTATATTTATCAAATTAAGCAAATAATAATTTAGAAAAACAATTTTATCACACAAAAAAGTGTATTTTTAATAGAGTTCCACATGATAAAACGATTTATTTTTTATAGATAAATGTTTATTTAAATTAAAAAATTATTATTAT
>NW_017259291.1:1182544-1186104 GCF_001594045.1 Atta colombica | reverse complement strand
ATATATGTGTATATAATTATTTTACTATTTGATTACTATTTAATAGTTATATATTTACGCTCGTCTAAATGGAAAGAATATAATAATTATAACAATTTCATTTAATTGTACGTATTTCAATTAGTTATATATACAACTAATGTAATAATATTAATATTCTTTAACATCAAAGGACTCTACTAATTACGTAGAAAATTGGATCGTGAAATTAAATTAGTTTTCACATATGATGTAGCGTATAATGTGACGAACAAAAGATGTCATAGATTCAAGGCTCAATAATGGATTTTAAGCTATGATGCGTTAAAGGTGTAAAACTTGTGTTTACAAAAAATCTTTGATAAATTATAATAAAAATTATTACATTATTATGTCTTATTGACATCTTTAGATTACCACATTATATGTGAAAATTAATTTATTTTATTAAAATCTAATATTTTTATATATAATTAGTATACGAAGTTCTTTTATTATTACTACATTTATACATTAACCACGCTTTTATAGCTTTCAGTCATCATTTTTTTTTTGTCATCATTTCTAATGACTTTGTAATACTAGTTTATTACTTTGTAATACTTATTTATAAAATTTTATAAAGCTAATTATGAATATTTAAATTCAGCATTGTAGTAGAAAATAATCGTTTTGCTGAATAAATGTACGTAGAAAAGTCATTAAGAATACTCTTGAGCAAGTAGCTTTCGATCAGTTAGTTGCGGATTGTATAATATAAACTATTTTAAACGACTTTTAAACTGCTTATGATGGCAACATTATCCTCGAGAAATGATTCCGAACATCGCGGAGGCGGTATATGACTGTTAAGTCGCAACCGCAACGGAGGCCGTATCGAGACAGCATGCCGGTAGCACGGACGATGATGGATGAACACGTAGAATAGAAAATCTTGCCTGCTAGCGCAGCGTACGGTAGCGTAATATTACGCAGAAGGAGTGGGGCCGAGAGCAAAAATGACGGGGGCATGAATTATTACTACGCACGCCGGGGTTCTCATATTTCCAGACGCCGCCATGCCGCAAAACTAGTAAGTAATCGCATATCGTCAGTTTCGACATTTTTTACATTTACTTGGAGAATACGTTGATAAAATCTGGTTAAAAGCAATCCGCGACGTCGCTTTCGACGGTGAAAAATTTTGAAGAACAGATACACGTAGATGGAGTTCTTTTTCAGTAAAAACATAACATAAACATATTCAGTAAAAGTATGACTTTCACACACATGCAGAGCTCAAGATTTATTTCATTTTATTTTAAAAAATAACGGTAAAAGAAAAAACGACACTCTCTTAATTTTCCGTTTGCAATCATATTTTTTTTATTCCCTCTGTTTTGCAATTTGAATCTTTTTTTTGCCTAATTTGAGTTTTTTTTACTATTATATAGGCTTGAAAAAATTTTAGGCTACTTTTTAGCATCTCTATTATAAAATAATTTTTCTCAAATATTTTAGACAGGAAAACCGGATTCCTCTCTTCTTAATTTTGAAGAAGTTTGAGAGTGAAATTTCGTTTGTGTAAAAAAATCTAGATTGCAAATAAATGATTAATTATCATTCAGCAATGATCTCAATAATTATCGTAGCATCAGTCCATAATTATACGAATTGTGCATATTCGATATTTATTATTATTGCTCAAGCTTTCTTCTTCGAACAATGATAGAATTCAACAAGTTGACATTCGCGTCTGACTTTTCAATGCCACAATCGCGTTATAAAAGCGTGGATCGTAAAAGGCGCCTTGTTGTCGAATTAACTGCAAAAGAAAAGAGAGCAACATCCGATGGAGACACAAAATATGATGGAACGCGAATCCGCGAGCGCTTGCACTGCGAGTTAATTAATCATATTGCGTTATATTTGGCCGCCGATGCTAAACTCTTTAATTCGTCGCTCGAGGTGGAATGGGAAGGGAACTAAAATTTTCATTAATTAGTCACCGACGTCGGGCGGGACAACAGGGGCGTTCGATTAAAAAAAATTTTTTTCCTCACAGCATTTCGATCCATCCAACAACGCACGCACACAGATACGTGTGCATATTCACACCTGCAAAATTCTTTCCCCAGCGCTACCGCGCGATTAAAGTATTAAATATTTAATATAAGCACAATACGCCATACCAACCCTGGCGACCTGTATGACACATGGGTAAATATTAATAAACATTGTACGTTGTGTTATCCATGTGGCTTGTACGTATCTAATATGTGTCTCATATGATCCAAACAATATCTTTTAGATCACGCATATGCACATGGTATAATGTCCATATCATTATTCACATTGCAACCAATACTATTTTTAATATTATAATAGTATAATATAATATATCAGATAATATAGCAAGGATGTACAATGTATACTATATATATAAGTTTTCGAACTAAATTAAACTTTTCAGAGAATAACCAGAGGAGGAGACTTTCTTGAAGTATTATAAGAATATATAATTAGTTTTCATAATAGAAAATTAACACACATATATACTTATTATTCTCTTATTTCCAAAGTGATACAACTAACAAAATTAAGTTTTCTAAAAAAGAGAAAAAATTATTTTTCAATTTGACAACAATAGTTGAATAATCAAACAATATATCAGCAAAAAGATTATTTTGATATGATTCAATTTTTTTTTTATTATCCTTAAAAAATCTTTCTTTTCGAATTGTAATGACTTCGAAGATTTTTTAAATCACCCTTTTTAAGTTTTGATTTGACAATTTTGATGATTTTTTACGAAGTTAAGTTAGTTTATTTTTAATGATTAACAGGATAATATTTACTTGTTTTGAGCTATGCCTTTGAGTTATGTCACTTTCAAAATAAGGAAGCAATGTATGATATTATTTCTTAGTTGAAATAAAAAAAAATGAAATTACTTAATGAATATATTGAATAATAATATAGGCAAAGCCTATTAGTTGAAATAATATGTACACATTTGCCTGTATTTCAATATGACATATTAAATGTAGTCGGCTTAATTTCTCTAATTAATAATCTTATTTGGCTGCTCTTAATCTTTCTGAATGATTTACATGCTGACAATTCAAATCTCACTGGCAGTTATTTTGCTACATCGTAAAAGGCGACATATTAAAGCACACGCGACTATTACCGGGGACAATAGTTGAACACGTAATCGCGGATCGCTTATTCATAGCAATTACTCACTGCATGAGTCACGAATAGGAGTGTGCGGTTTACTCGCTTTTATCCAGTCGATGAACTTTTTATCCAATTCATTAATGAATTCTACACACTGAAAAAGAATCTGATGGCTACCTAAATTAAATGAAATAATTTAAATCAAATGTTTGATTAATATAACAAAAAATGATTTTCTACTTTTTTAAATATTTAGTGTAGTTTACCACATAATAATAACCAATCATTCAGTACCAATCATTAAGGAAGAAATGTACCAAATTTTGATGAATAATTAATAATTATTTGAATAGTAGTAATATAACATTATTTACAAAAAATAAGTATTTGCTAAATAAACAATAATAATTAATAATTAA
>NW_017259291.1:1176484-1182444 GCF_001594045.1 Atta colombica | reverse complement strand
ATTTAGAAAAATAAAATTATTTTTTGGTTACATTAATCGAATATTATATTCAAATTATTTTATTCAATATTTGATTATTACTACAATAGATCTATTTTGCAATATATTTATAAAATTTTTTTAAATATATTTTTTAAACATATTTTTTTTAATATTCTCGTATGTAACGTAACGTGTATAATCATTTTTTTCATGGTCTTCAATTTTACAATATATTTAAAAAGTTCCAAATAAGCTTTTTTAATGAAGAGATTTTCTATTAATCGACTATATTCTATTCACTATGTCTTCATGTATGCGCAGTTTCAATATAGCCTCGATCTCAAATAACTCTGTAATTAGGCGCCAAAGTAAATGTTTGCGCGGGAAATTCCGTCATGCTCTCATATAACGTCTTAAATATGGCTACAGCTATCTGATCTTCCTCTTTCACAGTCCTGGCTTTCTAAAAATAATAAAGCCGGGCACATTAAATTCCGCCAGTCGAGGGACGTGCGACGAAATGATAAATTAATCGAGCAACGATTAATTAAAACGTATTAGAAAGCCGTGCTGCGCGTCCTGTGGCGGCGTCACGTGACGCGGAAGAGAATACGATTCATCACATTTTACGTCGTTGCCGCACATCGATGATAATAAATCCTTGTCGTGGCAGCAGTCTTGGGGTCAAACCTAGAAAATCATGACACTGATACGCGCACATGACGAGGTCACTATCGGTAGCTTCTGGTTTCATCTCTAGATATACGCTGGATTTCAGACAGGGAAGAACAAAAATTTTCACACAAAATTGATTAAAATATACTAGAATTTCAGCGAACTTTCTTAATATTTCTTCTTTCTTTTTACAAGTTTTCTGTGTACACTTAGCATATGTAGCCTTTGAAGCGATTTTCCGATATTGCTAACTGCAACCAAGTTTTCATCTTTTGCTTACTAAGATCTTGATATTCGTCGTATACGATTGAGCTAAGGAAATATACAAGCGTACGTTTCGTATTGCTATCGAAAAAATGTTTCGGCTTCTTTTAACATTTCTGCTAATTCCGATTCTTTAAATTCCTCTTTTTTAATTTTTTTTATTCCTTGAGAGAATGTACATCGTGAAAATTATTCAAATTATAATAATCAGAAAAAACTCTGTGCTTTCTTTTTGAAATCTTTTAATGTTATATCTAATATAATAAAGGGTGTAGGGCTAACAATAAAAAAGCCAGATAAATTTTTGTCGTTGGAAAATCGCTGTTTCAACATAGCTATTGAAGAATCTAAGTAAGGAATTATTAATGATTTTTTTTTTAATTTCTTACTATCTAAGATGTATAAACCAATCATATTAAAGAATTTTATGATACTTGTAAAGCTGCTTTCTCTGCAGCTAATGATTTTCATAATTTAATTAAATCAAAATTTCAGTTCTATTTTAAATCTCTTTCAACCTCGCTTAAACCTTATAAACCTTTTGCTACACTTAAACAATTAAATAGAACCTCTTATAATATTACTTAATCTACAGTTTCCATTTAGAAAATTTTTTTTAAACCCAAAAATAGAAAATTTTTCTTAAAATAGGAAATAGAAAATAATTGTCATTTATAGGCTCAACGTAGGAGCTCAATTCATTAGATTAAAATCTATTATAAGTCTCTACGTAAGTCCTAATTATAAACCTTTAAATTCTGTAGATTTTAGAGTATCTATAGAGTATCTATAGAAATATTTATATATATATATATATACATATATCCTAAAACTAAGATTACGTATACATACGTCCTAAAGATTCAAAGAGCAAAATTTCTACTCGGGATTTCTTCTTGCCAAAATTTAAAAAGAATAAGCGTCCCTGCCCTTCCCCCAGCATGCATAATGTCGATGCCATTTACGCTTTTTCGAAATTATCGCTCGCATTTTCCATCTTGGCTATCGAAAAAGCTATACTAAATAATGATCTACGACGCTACACGCCCCTCGTAAGCCGCGAATATACCCTGTAACGGGTATGCCAGTCGCAAAGCCCGTTTACCGCAAAACGGCGGCCGTCGTCGTTCGTAATAATTATTGCAGTGGCCAGCGCGCGCGATTACGTACCCGTTTACAAGGAGTGTTTTATGTCTGCCCGTAAATTCTCGCGGAACATGGCACACCGAATCACGAACATTGGAATTCGTTCTAGTTGTAGGAGATGAATTGCATACGCAGTAAAATTATTTTTGCCACTCAAACATTACACAAGATACACACGATCACGATTGCTTCAAGTATATTGCATCGCTTGCTAAATTATCGCCGATGCGGTATCATGCAATTCACAGAGTTTATAATTACGTGGGAATTATATTGTATATTTTTTACAACTCGAGGAAATTCATAGATCAATTAGCAATGGATCCTTTCGCGTGTTAATTGTTTCAATGATTTTCATCTGAATCTGCTGAAAAATCCTATCCTCGAAAGAGAATTAACGACCGCGTGGAATTACTGGCTGTGTTGCACGATAACGCCCGGCAAAGATTCGATTTGCATCGATTGTCAGTTGAATGCGAACCAATGCCAGTGGCCGGAGACAGAGAGGAAGCTCTGCATTGATTTTCTGCGCCATTTGAAAAAGCTAGCCCATACTTCTTGGCGAGTGTCTCCCGGAGCGAGTGTAATTTAATTTTAACGCCCGCACAGGTATCGCAGGCGCGCCAACGATCGATCGATGCCGATCGCGTTCGCCAACGGTATTATTCGTGGGACAGACAACGGAAGTTTATAGCTGACCGTCGCGACGTTTTATTTCCAATAAAATCCGTTTATCGGCTCGCCGATACTTTTCGCACTCGTTTACTCAATAGGGACCGGTAAGTACGCGATTGGATCAATGGGATTTGAATCGCAGTTGACAATCGCGGTTCCGTGTCCCGATAATCGTCGACAGTCATAAAAGACCGTGATTCTCTTCCTCCCAGTTGCAAGTACCATCACATTCAATATTCGTTGCGAATAAATAGCGATTTCACGATGCGTACAACGTGACATGTAAATGATATTTTACGCACGATTAATGAAGGGTTTCATGTAAATGAAGCTTTACCGATGCAAATAAACGATAGAATTTTATTCTTTATTTCGTCGCGAATGTATAGGTATATATATATATATATGTGTGTGTGTGTGTGTGTGTGTGTGTGTGTGTGTGTGTGTGTGTGTGTGTGTGTAATATGAACGAATTCCCATAAAACTGATAAAAAAAAATACTAAAAATTACACGTGATCAATTTGTACAAATGCGGAAGACCTGGTACTAGCGATTAAATTACATCCGATAAGCCGCATGACCTCGTTTATAGCACGAGAGATGTGCATACGACTGTTACAGATGGAAATTAAAATTAACCCCTTCGCTATCAGTCTTTAAACGTATGCCACAATTGAACGCGACGGCACGTACAATCGTATGTATTCCCGTAGATCGGGGTCGATTCTACTATTTGCACTCATGAAAATATTTATGTAGAATTTGCTATCACGAATGCTGCAAGAATAATTATCGGAGTGCACGCTCGCGTGTATAAGTACACGCACACGTGCGATAACTGTACGCATTTATTTTGTCCGGTAGAATACGATCGATATAAACTCGATCTTCGCGTGCCCATAGATGACCCGATTTTCACGAGGCTCTCGACACCGCTGTGTAATCTGGATAATTGGTTACTAACCGCCGAGATGTGTATTTAATCGAAAAAGTAGTGCGCGATAACCGGATATTCGCAGAAATGCTTTTATTCACATTTCGGAATATAGTTTGATAAATGAGCGGGAGCTTAAAAAAGATATTAATAATAGTTAACGTTTATAAACCGCAAACGAAATTTGAATGAAATGGAATAATACGTTACTATAACTTTTTTTGAAAACGTTTTTATTTTTGATAATGCCAAACCACGGACCACATCCGGCGAGAGGATTATTTTAATGGTTAAAGGGATTATTATTAAATCCGCGACTGAGGCTTTTTTCAACGCGCAAACTTGACCGTTCTAAACTAGCAAACTAATTAACAACGTTAGACATTATTTTCTTGAAATTTGCATAAATGATGCTCTCTCGGCGATTCATTGCCAGTATATTAAATTCGATATTCACGCTGTTATAACGTCAGTTTTATAATCTCTTACTATATATTATCGTGTTTATTAACGATAAAATAGTTCGACAACTGATTATTGACATTCATGTTTACGTACGATGCTATAACGATGATACAAGCCTGATTGTCCAGTCGGATATTCCTTTACTGTTCGAATCGAACTTCGACAATTACAGTGCCTGTTCCGTGATTGCCTAACCGAAACGGCTGATATCATCCAAATTGCATCTCCAAATCTCCCGGACAATTTCTGTTGCAAATCAGTGAAAATAATTTCGCCGCATCGGCGCTCCTTGAATAACAATTGTAAACTGCAATTGATTAGTTTGCCGCTTGTGCATATATTGAATAACACGGTATAAAGTAAAATGCCATAAGCAATTTTACGATAATTAAATTTAACAGGGATTTGTAAATATTCGTCTCCGATGTTAAACGAACGGGAAAAAAAAATTGCGATGGTATATTTGTATTCTAAATGGATGTTTTTATTGAAACAATTGAATTATATTTTCTATCCATATAAAAATTTGTTTTTGTCACAGAAGTTAAGTTAATGTTTTTTTTTTTATTTAAATATGTTCGATTATGCATATATTATATTTGTGTCAAATTTTTCGCCACATGGATTACATAATTTTATGTCATAATTTTATGTAATAATGATATAAAATTTATATTTATCCA
Organism: Atta colombica; assembly: GCF_001594045.1. Taxonomy (NCBI): domain Eukaryota; kingdom Metazoa; phylum Arthropoda; class Insecta; order Hymenoptera; family Formicidae; genus Atta; species Atta colombica. The sequence continues at coordinate 1,177,619 of NW_017259291.1, read as the reverse complement.
GTCTATAAAGGAGAATTTTTAAATGTAATCGTCTATTCAAAAAAATGTGAATCTTATGATTACATATATATGCTCCAAAAACGTCTTTCTTTTGTCGTAAATATAGCGAAAAGATTAAAACGCTTTACATAGGTATAATAGAAAATTGAATACGCGAACTGTCTATTTTCCGAAACTGCAAAATCTAGTTTGAATGCAGGGATAAACGAAAGCTTTAGCTTTCTGTACCCACATGACCACGAGCTTTGTATGCTCCATGAAATGCATTCTCGAGTACAATACGCTACTTGCAAAAAAAAATCGAGGCGGGGGTTACACCACAGCGTCGGTCCCGAAACAGCGTTCGAATGTTCGTATGCGTCGAAATAAACTCGCGGAGTTGGTCGACATAATCTTCTTGCGACACATAGCCCGAGGGAAGTGGTATATAGAATATCGCGAAGCCTGTTACATGTCCTATTTAATTTTCTCCCTCTCGTATCTTAAAGTCTCGAGCGAGCTTACGGAATATATCACGATCGTTGTCTGTCGTAAGAGGCGAATGAAGATACACGGAGAGTTCTTGCAGTTGAATTGACGCGACTCGGTGCACCTCTCAAGAGGAAAATATTGCGTTTCCATTGCAGCGACTTCCGTATTCTCGCCCTCGAAAGACGCCTTTCTTTCATTACGATCGGTCTTACTGCGGATTCTCTAATGTAAAGTAAAAAAGAAAGTACAGAAGCGGTAAATAACATTGATAGAACTAAGGGAGGTGAAATTGGATCGAAAAAGATCGAATCACACGGAGGACTTTTTTACTTCTGAAAAGATCACGAGTCATCCCTCGCAAATAAAATGTATCTTCTTTTTCTTACCTCTGGTAATCGTACTTTTCTCAATTCTGTGACACCTTTAAAAAAAAACGTAATAAACGCGTAAAAAAAATCTTTACGCTTTTTAGAGTAAATAAGAATTTCTTTTAAATCTTGTTCAATAAGTCTTGTTCTTTTACAATAAAAATAATTCAAGTTTCTTTTGATTATTGCTTATCAAATTGCTTTTTATTCTTAGTCCATTGTATCAGAATTCAGAAATAACAAAAGTTATAAAAAGGAAGAACAAGAAATAATAAAAATTATAATATATATAATTA
>NW_017259291.1:1147806-1176084 GCF_001594045.1 Atta colombica | reverse complement strand
GTGTGTGTGTGTGTGTGTGTGTGTGTGTGTGTGTGTGTGTGTGTGTGTGTGTGAGTGTATGTGAGTGTGTGTGTGTGTGTGTGTGTGTGTGTGTGTGTAATTAATGTAAAAAATATTAATAATATTTACTTCACAAATCTATAAAGAGAAATTATCTGTACTTTCGTTGAATTTATATAAAAATATATATAAAAATCGGTACCACGATGCATAAATTTACGAATGTAAAGCGGCAGCGTGAACGATCGTCTTATTGGCAGGAACTAAAAACTCACTGCGCCCACGCGAATAATAAATTACCAGGTGACGTGAACCACTTCTCGATTCGGTATAGCATAGATATAGAGTACAACGTTTTGTAGGAAGGAGCAAGAAGTTATACGATCGGTTGATCTGGCCGCTCGTTTATCATCACAGGTCAGTTTCCTTCGGCCTCGGCGCCCTGCATGCTCGCCTGCTTGCGCGTCAGGTCGAACTGGGAATCACGCGTGTCGCTACTCAGAGTCCATAATTTACTCGACGTGCTGGAACTTTCTATTCGCAGGGTAGGACTTTCGCGCGGTACAGAACACTTCAAGTGGAAGGAAATGTTTTCCGGGTAAATTCCTCCGCGAGTCGGCGGAGGTAGCAGCACACTTGGGGAGGGAAGAAATATTTCTTTTGAAACTTTCGATCCACCTGACAACTTGGAAGAACGATCGCGCGAATCTGTGATTCGGTAAATAAGACCACCATGAGTTATTCGTGTTTCGTCCGCAGATCGATGAGAGATATCGACTCGTCGGTTTTGGAATTTAAGAGGTCTTTTGCTGACTTTATTTTTAGTGGAAACTGACTGGAAAGAATACGATGAGGAAAGTTATTGATTGATATCGACAATATATATATATATATAGAGTGGATACAGAAAAAAATCTCTCGAAAAAAAAGATCTTAAGAATTTGTAGAAAAGCTTAGCAACATTCGTTTAAAGAAAATATTTTTATAATGATTTATTTTATAGAAAAATTTAAAATTTAAAAATAATGTGCATTTAAATAAGTATACGAAATTGTTATATTAATATGAAAAAAATTTTTTCATAAAATATCAATAAAATATTAAATATAAAACGAGAAAGAATCTATTTTATTTCTATAATAACAAAAAACAAATTTAATTTTTCATTCTGGTTTTAAATATGTTATTTCAACAATGTTTCGATGAGGGTATCCAAGGAATGACTATTATGCTCAAAAATTTGAATTGACATTTAGAGGATAATAAAATCATGTAAAAAATATGTTACAATAAATCGGAGTATTGTAGTTATAGAAGAAAATTGAATTTTGGCAATACGGACAAATTTTTGAAAGAGAAAAAAAAAATTCTTATGAGCTTCCTATGTATGTCACGAAAGATTTGAATAATACGCAAAGAATGCTGAAACTGTATATAATACCGGCCAAGTATTAGTGAGTCGAAGAAATGCAAAAGAAGAGCATTGAAAGGTTCCAAAAGAGCGACATATGACAAAAGTAGGAAGCAAAAGAAATATTCGTCTTTTCCATTTTGCCCTTGTCAGATGTAATATTCGAGGTTATACGAGTTACGAGGAAGACAGGATAAAGTTACCCATCTCCTCGGAGATTTTATGTCACGAGCTCAGGTGCTCCATCACAGAACTGTATAACAGAAAAATATAGAAAACACATACTGGGAAATACATCGTACACAATAGCAGTCCGATACATGTACAAAATTGAGGCATTCTGATATCAATATATAAAAAAAATATATAAAAATCGTAATAACAATGTACGTTTACTACGTAATAGAATATGCGGTAGAATGAGTTCTATGATTGTTCATTTAACGACATTTACTTCAAATTTATACTACTGTAAATAGCAAAAGCGTAAAAGTGATTTATAGGCATTTTACCTTTATATAAATTCAACTATATTTATAAAATATTTTATTCTATATCTGATGAATGTATTTTTTAATTTAAATATGATTTTATAAAATTGCAGATATACATATATATAAATACATACATAAATTGTAGAGATATATTGTTTAAAATACAATAAAATAATCACGTATCAATTTAATTTGGCGGTTTATTTGTAATTCTGCGCCGGATAATCGAAGCATTCGTAACTTTCTAGAGACGAGTTATATCTTTCGACCATTTCGTTCAGATTGACTGCTAGTGTTTCCTGTGATCCTTCTAATACCACTCAATTTCCCGTATGCTGAAGACTCACCAGCTGCCCATTTACGATGCTCGTACACACGTTTGAATGCATTATAATGGAGCACTATATATTCGAATATCGCTGCGTATTCCAGACGTAACTTAACGTCTAACGGGGAACGATGTATCCATCCGATGATGAGCGGGAATAGTAGAGACGTAATAACGAGAAATTGGATTAACGTTTCGTCATAAAATGAAATACGGTGACCAATGGAAGCCGTGCTCGTAACAAATGTGAATATTTACCAATAATCTTCGGATAACTTTTTTCGCGAGATAAAGGCTAATGGAAATTATTATTATTTTTTTTTAAGTTTGCCTCGTTGCTTGTGTATACTCTGATTGCAATTTTACACTGTTTGTCTTGTATTAACTCCCCAATATTAGCGTCGAGTCTCGTTTGTCATGGATTTACAGACTTATAGTTCCGCTCGAATGCGGATAACGTGCGTTATAAGTTTATAAGTATCACGATAAGCTCGGCGATGTTCACATAATAGTGATGGACTACCGTAAAGTTTGTTTTGAAATTATATGCGCAAAAATCTAATTTATAATAAGAGTAATTTCCAATTTGCACGTCAGAAAAATATAATTCACTGGCGAATATATTTATGTTTCATAAATTGATTACTTATGTCGATCGTGAAGCAATTGTACGTTTATGTTGGGGAAAATTCGCCAAAGTCAATAAATATATTCTGACAAAACGCTTTATCGTTTATTATCGCGTAAAATAAAACGGTTGCAAAGCAAGCATCGTCGAGCGACGATGAAAGAAATAAAAAAAACGTCGATGATTCGTAAATGCGCGTTGTGACGAGATTTTATGTAGTCTTAAATGTGCGGGAACGACTCCGCGGTAAAAGCACGTCGTTCTACTTTCGAGGAGGAACGATTATCAGAACCGAATTGCAACTGTATTATCGGGAAACAATAGCCGTTCGTGTGGATAATAGCGTGCTTTCGGAAGCCTTTGCGCTTACGTAACGTCGCATACGGCACAATGCCTTATTCCCAAATGTGATGTGAGTACATCCTACATCCTACTGTTATTTAAAGGAGAATAACAAGATTCTAAATTGTTAGTTAAATAACGTATGAAATCATAATATATAAAAAGGAATAAAATTTGATTTAAATTCAGTTTGCTATCTATTACTTCAATTATGTAGTCTACAGTTTATTTAATATCCAATTAAAACGAATGTTTTTAGAAATGTATAAAGAGAGATACTAATACTCCAAAAAATCTTAAAAATAAAATTAATGCTAATACATTTTTTGAATAGTAATTTGAATAGTAATTTAAATTAAATTATAAATTATTAAATCAAATTATTAATTACTAATTAAATTAAATTATTTAATTATTTAAAATAATTAAATTATTTTAGAGATATAACAAATGACTTTACAATGCAAAATGTACCAGCATATTTATTATATGTTTTTTTATATGTCGAATATATAAATTAATTTTAACATTATTTTTAAATTCTACATATTTGTGTTTTTATTACGTTATAAATACTGGAAAATACTGGAAATATTTTTTTTTATATAGATATTCAAAATACGTAAACACAATTAATTCGCAATACTAAGCAGAGGCTTTTACGCGAAATACAATCGCTTTCGCTATTACGAGACGAATTATTCGCATGTAATTCCATATCCGGAATACAAAACGCAATCTTTCCAGTCCGTCGCCTGTAGTCTGCTTGATCCGGTGCATCCGTTCAGAAACGATGAGACTGCGACTATCGTTGTCGCCTGCAAATTCGCAGCGATTGTTTAATTGCTTTCCTCAGCCTGGCGTAACGCGCGTGTATCGCGTCGCATAATTTAAGCCTTAGCCGTCGTGGATAAGCGAAACGCTACTCGCCGAAACTCGGCTCGAATCCTGAAATCCCCAGTGGATTGCTCGAGTAGTAGGACGAAGCAGAACGGCGCCGGACCACACTAGAGATAAATTAACATACGTGGATTGTCCTATACGAGCTGGGGAACGAGCACAAGTCAGTTCACACATATACACCCACACATGTTTGCTGATACTCACGGTATGCCGTCTACGTGCAGTGGAAATTTAACGGAGATATCCTCCGTCGAGCGCAAGAAGCACCCGTAATTAACAGATAACGGTCAGTAGGATATTAGTTTATCCATGAGTGCGTCCTGACGCTGAAGGCGCGGGCGATATATCACCTTTTTGCTTTTCATAGAATGATTGTTCCTGGCGCTCATTCGCGACACGGGAAATTAAAGTTCGTCTCCGAAGGTGTACCGAAAGGAGTGACATTATCATATTGCAGAAGATAATGATCACTTGTTAACATGTATCTTCGTACCAATTATATTTTTTTTGTTTAAACGAATTAACTTTTTTATATTTTGAACAATGATATCGTTTCACAATATTAAATTATTATTTTAAACAATATAATATACAATTTATATATTGGGTTCGAATAAAAGTTCGTAGTGCTACTTTATTTGTATCTTGTCTATATTTGTTCTTCAAAAATATTTTTTTTTTAATTTGGCAATTATAATTATATATTAGCCAATAGAACAAATTAGATTCGGAATAAAAAATTAGTTTAAGAATCTGTTTTTTGAATTACGATAATATTTAATGGAGCAATAAAAGTAAAAAATGCTCCTTTAATTCAATAGCAAAACATCTGAAGAATATTAAAAAAAATAATAATTTTGTAGGGAAATTAAACTTTAAGCTTTCACATTAGAAAGTCGAAAATTTTCGCAAGTTTTTTTGAAGCACGTGACAGGTACTCCATAAGTGAGAAGAAAATTTCCAATTTTATCCAGTTATAGTTTTTTTATATGTGAAAATTACCAAACTCATAGAAATTTAAAAGTAGTAGTGACTCTTCAAAAATAGAGATTTTAAGTTTTAAAATTCTTTCCTTAAATTTAAATTTCACTCTTTTTTAACAAAATTAAAGCTTCTTGAATTTTGAAGTTAGTAGTGCTACGAACTTTCATTCTATCTCAATATTAAAATGTACATCAAATATTTTTCACAGTTTAATGTATGAAATTGGCACGCGTCTCTTAATCCATTTCACCGTTTTAAATCCGCTTGATGCAAAAAATTTATTCTACGAGATAATGCAGAAATTTTAATAAAAGCATTTTCAACTCTACAAAATGCTAATTTTTATTTCTAGGATTCTTTTTGGTATATAATTCTTGATATATTTTAAAAAAAAGTCATTTTAATTGTTAATTAATTAGACAGTACATAATTAAAGTAATAGTTGGTAAACTGAACTTAGAATAATCAAACTTAGATAATTCAAAATTATCTGTGTATGTATATAAATCGACATTTTACAGTTTTAACATCTTTGAACCGTCCTTGTTAGAATATATCCTGACGTGTAGCTGCTTAACTTTTCCGCTTTCTAGCCTAACTTTATTGACACCAGCCCCCATAACTCTGGCCCGACTCTCTAGTCAATTTCGTTAGAGGCGGGATGCACGTACGTGAAAGTCTGTATGCCACATTTGCATGATACACACACACGTAAAAGCAAACTCTAATCAAGCACGGTTAATAATTTTACAATCTCATGAAAATTCATTTTTCTCGTATTTAAAAATTTTCATTAAAAAAAAAACACAATTAATTCTAATGATAGCTTTGATTTTTTAAAATTTAATTAAATTATCACGCAGAACATGTTAATTTAAGAAGTGTAATATTAATTACAAAGAATATAAGGAAGTAATCGCTTGAGACATTAATGGCATAAAAAAGTAGAACATCCGTATTGATTTGCCATCTGCAAGAACCGCTTTTCACTCAAAAGCGTCGACTCGCTTGAAACAGGTCTATAAAAAAGCCAACTGAAGAGGGTCCAGACACGAGTGATCAGCTTGACAGTGTTCACTTCCGAATGTACGTAGTTTAATATTATTAGCGTAACTTGCCAGTCAGTCTGTTACCTGAAAGGGACGACCAAAAGAACGGAGAAGGACACGTGCATGCGGTCTGGCTTATTACTGCCGTGCCGTGTAAGTAGATTAACTCCTGGTGCACTATATAGAAGGGAAATGACGTGAATGCAAGAAAAAAGCGGGATAAAGAAACATTTTCTCTCGCCGGCAAAAGACGCTGTGGAAAATGATTAATGATAAAATTCAATTCAATTCTTTTGTAATTAATTAGTATTCTTTACGCACTTGCGCCAATTTCTGACGTAGGAACTTTTGACGAGTATAAATAGCGACGATAAATGCGAATTATAACAATCACTTCTAGACTGTGAAACTTGGTAATTGGTCGAGTAATTGGTTGGCGGGTAACGTTTTCAAAAGTAAACGCAGTAACTTTCAGGGCGCGATCCTTAACGAAGAACCTTAATGAAGAAGAACACACTATCTCGAAAATACTGTGATTAACTAAGTCGTTAACCGAGCGGGAAAAAAATTTCCCGTTAACATTGTGAGCTGTAATTTACGATTAGATCGAATATGGATAGTAATATATCGACTCTGCTGGAGTATAAATCACGACATCGTGAAATGGGGTTTCTGAATAATGCAAGAATTTGTAGGAGAATTTCTAGTCAGGATTTTCTCTTAAATATATATTATTTCTTTTCTATGTTTTATGAACAGATTTCAATGCGCTTTTAATTTTATTGCGCGATAAGTTTCTGCGATAACATGATGTAGGATATATTGAGAGAATATTCCACTCGCAATATACATTCTTGGCAAATCTTCAAATTTCAAAGACCGTATAGGAACATAAATCTCACCATAGGAATGGGATTTCTCGTTTTTCTTACATCGCATCGGGTGAATTTTGTTCTCTAAAAATGAATTCAAGATTGAAGAAACTAAGAGAAGTGAATTTTCAACTTGAATACAAATCAAAGTGAAGACATTGAAAATGTAGTTAATGTAGATTCTGGTTGAAGATGAACCACGAATCATCATTCGGAGTCGGAGTCGAAACAAAAGCAAATTTTATCGGAAATTAGAGAGTCAGTGATTCTCATTGCTTCAGTTTACTTGATGAAAAAATATCCTCAAGCGGAAGGCGGTTAGTTTCTTTATCCTATTCATAACTGAACGCGCGTTCGCTTACTTCCGGAGGATCATCTAAAGTTAATGCACACATTTACCGCGTTCGCTGCAACTTCCAAACTGAATCTTCCGTAACTATAGATGCGTTTTAACGAAACTTGCCTTACAACCTACGTGAGCTTTCTCCTGCCAATCGATATTCGATACGGCGATCGCCGCATCAGAGATCTGTAACCAGACCGCACATAATATTTTCCTTCGAAATGGATTCTACTCGGAATATATATATTCGTCTAAACGTCAAAATGCTTATCTCCCAGCGTATTGACATAATGCAATCCCTTTCTTTATTTTACCCACAAATAGTTGAATCTATGAGAAATTATTTTGTAATATATTATAATCTAATCGAAATTATGATGACATCATTATGCACATACTTTGCTTAGTATGTATAATTTATCATTTCATATAGCAGAATAATACTCGTAACTTTCGTGTAATTACTTCATTCACCTCAACTAAAAGTTTATTATAGCTTTTTGCAGAGTGATACTCCAAATACTTTAATGACTAAGGTACTTAGGACAATGGGACAGCTTCTCTCTACACTCATATCGATTGCTTTAACGAAAAACGACACGGAGGTATTTACCGAAGGATTGTCTTTCGAGAAATTTCGGGAAGGGATTTCCGGAGCCGTTATCGTTTTTGCGACGAGCGAAGTTACCGATCTGATAACAAATGGAGGAGAATCCGATCCTTTTTCCAGGTTGTCACACCGCGCGTACGTACACACCGACGCGTGTACGTGCACGTGTATGGATCACGAGCAGAATATAGATCGGAAGCAAGGACTGGAGTCCTTGGCTCTGCAGTGGAATTCGATTAAACTGGCTGCAGAGGCGTTCGAGTTTCTTAGTCGAATTGGAAGATTCCACGAGCTCTTCGGACGACAAAGCGTCGCGGGGAAACTCGTGGAAAACGCTCGTTCGTTCTTTCATCTAAGCCGTCGCCGCAGCGTTCCATGACCTCCTTCGGTTCTTAGCCTGGCGGCTAACTCGCTGGCCAATTAGAAAAAACTTTGACTGGGACGGAGATTACTTTGATCTCGGGAACTTCGATCGGCAATACGATTGTGTTACCTTGGCGTCGCGTTAGGATTATAAACTTTAGTCTGTCGGATTTTAGGAGATATGTAATGTCTCTCGGACGCTATCAGCACTTAAAAACGATTACTTTCGAAGTCTACTCACGTGATCCGTGTTCTAGATCTTAAGTCAGATTTTTCGTAAATCAGATCACACAGACTAGTTTCACCGATAACATTTCAGAGATCGTCGGGAATGAGCTCGTTTCCCTATCTAATATTGCGACAATTATCTTTTATACTTTGAGAAAAATCATGCAAATTTTGTAGATCTAGATATTAGATTGCACAATTAGATTTTACGATCCGTATTCGCGTCGAAGAAGACTGCTTCTAGTTTATTGAAACATTGAAACGTACGGAAAAACGCAGTTGAAACCGCGTGCAAAGCCGCGGCCAACTATGAAAAAGGTTTACGACAGCTGAAATTCGCGACTGTCGCATATATACTACGTTATGCCCGGATAGTGGAGTAGCTAAAATATAGTAGATACCCGGCGCATTGTGCTAGTCTTTCGCGCTCGCGATCCTTGCCCATTTATTTGATATACGCGGCGGAACAAAAGGTGGGGTAATGATCTGACGCTAGTGCTTCATACTGCCACGAGCAAAAGGAAAACGAATGCGAAATTCACGGAGATTTACGCCTATTTTCGTGACCGGTCAGATATTTTTTATAAAAAGCGTTTCGCAGTGAATATTGCCACGCGGCGATGCAATAGAAATCCGCTCTTTTTCTGAGTATTTATAGCACACTCGTCTTTAATTAAATTGAAAAATTACTCGCAACGAGGAAAAAGAGGCTCGTGTATACTAATCCCATGATGCAACTGAGATCTGTACTGTGCGCAACGAAGCGACGTTTATTAAAAGCAACGACTATCCTCCAGGCTCATATTGATATGTAGCTTTTGCCTATTCATGCTGTCAGATTGCAAAGCTATCTTGCAGATGCATTCATGTTTTAAACTGGAAGTTTAACAGAAATTATTTACTTTTTATTAATATAATATTGAATTTTAAATATTAAATGGTTATACATTTACCTACCTATTCAATTTGTAATTTAACATTAAAAGATAAAACTGTTCGATGTATTTAAATGTATTTAAAATACATTTATAATAATTTATAACTTGATCGTATATGCAAATTAATTGCTAGCTAACGTTAGCAATTATAAAATGTATATAATGGATTTTTAACTGCGATAAAATCTTTCTTGATTAAAATTGGAATTTGTATGATGTATTATCTCCTCTCGGCCGATAGTCATTATTCATCTTGTCCTGTTTCAATAGATCTCCTCTAGACTTCAACTGATCTATTAGCTGTCTGTACTGAATGATTTAGATCAGGCTTCATTACTACATATCTCGCGAAACTACGCCGTTATCGATACGTGTCTGTGCCAAACCACATACGAGTGATTGCTTTCGCCCATCTGCCGCGGTACGAAGGAAACGAAGTTTAATCCTTCGGCAAGAGTTTCCGCGCATATACACAAACAGAGCAGTCGGCAGGAAAGGCTCGATTAATCATATAAACAACTTTTGCCGCAGTTCTCGAACGAGACGGTGCAACGGCGTGTTCAGGAGGGCGTTGTGATGCGATGGCAAAAGCTGCCGCGTGCACAACGAGTAGATGCCGAGGGGTCAAAGGGGAATAGGGTGGAAAACGGTGGCTGCGAAACGGGTGCTCTGTTCGAAATTGTCACGATGATAAATCGCGTCGGTATCGTATATCTTGGTGGCGCGTCTCCAAGCACTTGCACACGGCCGAAACTATATTTTTCCCGGATACGGATACGCGAAAAACGGGGGCTACGTGCGGGAAGTAGAGCATGAGGACCTGGAGTGTGGAAAAGGAGGAGAGAGCACGGTTACGGGAGTCATAGATACATATGCATTTGTAGATTTCAACGCGTACTCATCGAGTGAACGCATGCCGCAACTTTGTCATGCATGCTTGGGGAACAATACCGATGTTTGTACCGCGGGAAAAAACATAGATCCACGATCAAGTATCCGAGAGCAAATCCGAGAGCGAATGTTGAAATATCTTCGTACGGAAGTACAAAGCGTTTTTTTATTGAGAGTTTGAAATTTATATTGAAATAGTGAAATCTGTAAAGTAAGATTCTCAAAGTGCAATTAAAGGAAAACGAGATTTATGTATGTATGTAAGAATCGAAATTGCTCTGATAGAAATATATGTCCAGATTTCCATTCAATTATCTAGTATTATTAGATACTGTTTTCTCGTTAGTTGTAACAATACAACGTAGAAAATGAACAAGAATTTGATAGAGTTTTATTCAATAAGTGAAACAGTTTTCCTAGAAAAATATGTGCAATTTGCTTACACTGAAAAAAACTGGTCTGATTGGATTAAATAGTAATTTTGATGAAAAAAATGGATAAATCAGAATTTTCTGGTTAAATCTATTAGAATTCTAGTTGAGATAATTAGAATTCTTTGATTGATATAATATTCTGATTGATATAATATTATATTCTGATAAAAATAAGAATTTTAGTATTATAGATTTTATCAGAAATATTGTATCAATCAGAATTTTGGTTATCTCAACTAGAACTCTAATAAATTTAACTAGAAAATTCTGATTTTCATTTTTCGTTCATTTTTAACCAAAAACTTTTTTCAGTTTTTCATTTCAGCTCAGCTATTATCTAGTATCAATAGATTTTATTACTAATTAAAACTAATTATTATACAGTCCATTTATTGTTCTGTTTTTGTTTATAAATAGATTCAGATTCTGCACATCTTTTATGTACAGTAATTATAGGTAAAGTATTATATCTAAATTGAAATCCTAAATAGTTTTACTTTTTTCTTAGTTATTACACAGAGTTAATGTAATCATTCAGTAACTGTAAAAAAAAATTTATAAAATTTCCATCAGGGTGACATTTTTAGATTAATACATATATATTGAATATTTAGGAAAACATTATTCATAGGAAATACCATTTGTACGTTTAATGTATATTCCGACGTATTTTATTTTATACAACTATTTTTTTTAAATGTATATTTTTTAAATGTATCTTATAATAGTAAAAATTATCTATTTGATTTAATATTATAAAAAAAATAAAATGATTGATGAAAAATGCAGGGCGTGTAATAAATAAGAAATTATCTATAGATATTATTTTAGCATGGATGACAACAATCCAATAAATTCCAACTAATACTGACATAATATTAATATTATAATTTAACTCAACAATATGCAATATGTTGCATTATATTGTTGAATGTGAAATTATAACATCAATGTTATGTTATTGTTAGTTAATTGTTTATTTGGAAGCGACTTCGTCAGTTGATAATATATAAAAAGCAAATTGAAATAAAGAAGAAATACGAAAGAATGGTGAGTTCAACAAAATATATATTATTTTATTTCTTATTCGCTTGCGTTATGGCTGCGTTCAGAATCTGAATTCAAAGAATTGGAGCGGAGAGAAGAATCACAGGATATACAGTGAGAGCAAAAAGTATTCATACAAGGAAATTTTTTATAAAAAAAGTTTTATTTGTAAAAAATAAACATTAATTAGCAATTATATACAATGAATATATTCTAACATAATCAAACGAGCTTCGCATGTATTCCTAATTTTAGAAGCTAAATTTCTTGACTGTACGAATACTTTTTGAGCATCCAAACAATAGAATTTGTAATTTTTGTTTATTTTTCAGATGATATATTTTCTATAATTAATATACATCTTTTTGATGTATATAGTTTTATGAGAAATAGTTTATTTTATTCTTTACGAAAATAAATTGTTAATTATCCAGCAAGAAATGATCGTCAATTAAATGTCGAATCGACGTCGAATTGATGTTGAAATCATCGATATTGATTTGACATCAATTTGATAACACATTTTTCGCTGGAAAATATTTACTTTTTAAAAATAAAGTTTTTTTAAAAAATATTTTTTCTGTACAAATACTTTTTGCACTCACTATATGTATATATAACCATTCTCCTTCTATATTGCTACGATTCTAGGCAGTTTATGTATTTTCTCTCTTTATATTCGTTGTAAAATATCACGTTCTCGGCAATACCTCTCGCGAGGTAGATAATAATTATCAATACTCCAGATTCCTTTGAAATGTGTATTGCTGTGCCGAAAAGAAAGATTTGCATAAAATAAGAATTTGAGAGGAACATAAAATAATATTACATAAATATTTGTTTCGTAACGAACTTTTAAAGATATTCAACAGGGGATATGTATTTTTCTTTGTAATTGAATTATTTCAAAAAACATGAATGTATTTTCATGCTACATTTAAAAATATCTTCCATAAAAATATTTTATGTAATACTTTGCTCTTGTTTGATCAAACATAATTTTATATTATTTAAAAATGTAATAGTGGAACTTTTTTTCAAATTTCAAGTAATTTACAAATTCGATTATAATACACCTTGTTCGCGAATAAACATCGCTTCGGTAAACATGTACGAGACGTTCCCTATCCTTTTGGTAGCTAGTTCGAAGTTCTACTCCTGCAAACAACGTGGCGTTACGTTTGCCGTAGTTGTTGAAGTGAAAAACAAATATTGTCTGGTGCTTGGACTAGCACGAGGCAGTGCTGCGACATTTCGGACGGAGATTGCTCGCTGCTGCGGAACGAACGTGTCATTATCTTTAGTCGCTAAGCTCCATTAGAAACTAAATGCATCGCGTTCCAGCTGGCAAACATGGGATCACTGCTAGAAACCTGACTGATTATGGAGATGTGGCAATTGTGCAGTCGATGTGTTTTCTAGAAAAAACACGGAGAAGAAAAGTTATCAGGCAAACGAACTCAAGAAAGAAAGAGAGAGAGAGACGATAAATCATTTATTAATCAATACTTTTAATGATTAAATAAATTTTTTATAATGACGAAATTAAAAATACAGTTGAATTGATTTTAAATATGATCTTTTAAAAGTTTCTCGAAAGAGATTTATAGAATTTTACATGGAAACACATTTATTTGACAATAACAACAATTCCAACAAGTATTGACATTTGAATACGATGTGATTACATTCGTAAATAGGAGGCATCAACGACGTTTAATGTGTGTTTCTGCGAAACAGCGAATACAACTTGAGTACATCCTGAGAAGCGCTTGTGGAACTACAGTATAGTGCGACATTCGCTACAGAATTTACGCTCGTTCTGACCCGAATATTAATGCTCGATGCATATATCTTTATCATGCAGTCTTATCCAAGAATATATCTTCCAACTATAACAACAAACGACAACCGAAGCCAACTAAGCATGGCTGCTTCTACTTTACATATTTCAACAAATACTACTAGTGAAATATGTTCTCTCGATAAACTGGATATTTACAAACGAATTATCCTACAATTTCTATTGTGTAATATTTGAAAAATGATTATACTATATATAAATGTATAGAGAATTTATGTAAGCACATAGTAATATTAAATATAATAATTTAAATTAAAATTTATTTAGTGTCTATTTAATTTTTATCTTCCACATCTTGCAATAAAATTGTATGTAACATTTTGTTGCTCAGTATCATTATATATGTGTTAATCTTAATGTGACGCGCGAATGACTTTGCTCGTTAATTTCGAATTTACAGCTAGTGATTCACAAGAAAGATCACTTCGAGTGGTTTGATCGGCAGGATGGTCAGATGATTAATTATACTACGAAGCGCACAGTCATCTAGAGCCACAGACAATTAAAGGCCTTGATTGTGGACGTGTTAAGATACATTCTGATGCGTAATTAATCGATATTCCGTTTAATTGAAGCCTAATTCGATTAATAATTATGTTAGTTCGTCGTACATTCAATAACCATGCACATTTACAGCAGAAATCAGCAGACTAATTATTGTCAATGTTAACATCTTTATTGTCTCAAGATATTATAACGAATGACGAATTATTAGTATAACATCTAAATTTTTTTTCTGATTTTTTAAATATATCATATATTCGATTATAAATTTATTATTCGCGTCTCTCTGATTTAATTCGAAATTTTGCATGTTGGAAATATTTAGTGCTATCAAAGGCATACCTGTGCGAGAGGAGCTATATTTCATATAGCTATTATTTATGCTTTGGTTACCCTTTCAAGTCAAAGATGATTGAGCCCTACATAATTCTTTTCACCTTATTAAATGAACATTTAATGAGCATTAAATTAAACCAGGCAGCGCGAGCTAATATCTCCACAAGAGATAGCGTTCCTTTAATTAAGTCTCGGCCAAAGAACATGTGCTTCACCTTGAAACGAAAACGGCGTACGCGCTCACTGCAGCGCTGTAGATGGACGCAGAAAACGCGGTTGCAGGCTAATTTGCGGCGGTGCTAAACGAGAAGTTGCCGGGCATCAAGAAACAGGGTTAGACAAAGGGTGAGGAAAGGAGAGAGATAGAGAAAGAGAGGGAGAGAGGGACGAAACGAGGCAAACTCCAGACACACGGCTTGAACTCGTGCGAACTGCGGCCCGAGTAATTATCTTTGCAACGAGAAATGTTATTTACTCGTAGCTATTTGCCTCTTCGGACATTTGATCTTCCTATGGAGAACTTGGCCATTTAGTCTTAGCATGAACATTAAATTTTATTACTTGTGTTGGCGACATGCGAAAAATACTCAATTATAATAACTATCAGAGCATTATTTCTACTCACCTATATATATATAGTGAAACGTAATAACTGAAAACGGAGACAATTTGGATAGAAAACATTTCCGAGCGAAAAGCAAATTGCAGATTGTTGGGCTGGGAAGAGATATAGAAAGGGAGAGAAAGAGGAAAAAAGAGACAGAGTTGACCCGGCCTTTGTGTCGTTGACATTCTGGTAACCGCTGATTCTCCTTCACCGAAACCCTCTTTTACCGTTAGGTCGGTTTTATCAAACGGAACTAGCCATAATTGCATGACATAATCACAAGCCACTTACGGCTTTCTTTTTCGCTCTTTCATACTGACTCCAGTTACATGTTTCTTCTTCTATTTCGATCACTATTTCCCTGGCTGCGTGTCCAATCAGCACCTGGATTAAATTAACTACATTGGCACCTTTCGAATAGATCCGTTTATAGCGGCAGTTGCTTCTCAATGGAGATTGCTTAAAAAAGAAAAGAGAATAAAAGGAAGGGCGAACACTTCTGGAAGGGGAAACATTTGACACGTTACAATGAAGGTGTCTGACGGGAGTGGCGAATTATAATTGGAGGATCGTATGTAAGAGGCGATCAAACGAGATGGCTGTTGAATACGAGATCAGGTATGGAATAACTAAAAACCACTATTGCGGAACAATTTGAATCAGATATATTATGTAAAAATACATTTTAATCCAACAAATAATCTAATAAAAATATCATTTGTATCCGTGGTGCGACAAAAAATAATTGAAAGCATGACAAGAAAGAATAATAAACATTGCAATTGTAAAAATATCCTAGTAGATAAAGTCAGCATCTGGTCAGACCTTCTAACGCAATTATTTCTATTTTGATGGAAGAAAAGAGGTAGTTATTTGTCGTCCAACATTTCTCTTTTTTTACTTCTACATGATACAAAAAGAGATATAAGAGACAGAGAAGAGAAAAGAATTTTGTCCAAACAAATGAATGTTGGAAGAAGAAAAAGAAAGACTATGAAATGCTGTTATTTACACGAGTTGAGTTTATACTTAAGAAAAACGTCCTTAACAGAGTTACTTTCTTTATCCTGAAATGATGCGACGGCGAAAGTTGCAAGTTGCTCTCTACTTTGAAGGTAATCGTAGACCGGAAAATGTTACAGTGTAGGAAAGTGTTCAGGAATCTCGGTTAAAGTAGTGTTAAGAGCAGTTAAGAAGATAGCGAGCTAATAAGGCAGACGAGCGATAAGTGCATAGTAAGGACTAGAAGTGGGGGAAGGAAGAGAAGAACAGGTAGTTTCTGCAGCTAAGCACCCGATCGTGTCCACCGATGCGCTATATGAGGTAATGTATAAAGGTCGTCCTTGCAGAACGCAGAGTGGCTTTCATAACTGCTGGACAAGCTCGTGATAAAACCGGCGATAGATAACGATGAGTGAATAACACTTGGCGGCAAAATGATGGGATAACTTTGGCTTGTCACATTATGTACAACTGAATTGTCAACTCCCTCTCCGCTTTCCGCTAGCATCACCATATAATGGGGTCGTCATCCTCTTCGGCTTCCAAAGTCCTCGCTATAGACCTCATGAAATTACAGGGAAACCATGACCTCCGTCTTATGCACCACTCGTCGCCTCGATGGAGATACGCTAACGAGACATCGACGACATTTCCAAGCAGATGAAAATGCAAATGCCATCGTAGCCGAGTCCTAGAAACTATGCGGTCTCTTCTCGCTCGTTGCGATATGAATTTCATTCCAATTGAGACGTGACGAAAATTAAAGTAACCGTATAAGATAATTATTATGTCCGCTCTCACGTTTTATATTCAGAAAAATTAGATAAAATAAGCGATAAAATTTAATGAATAGAGGAGTGATTTTTTATTTAACATATTTTTTTAAGTTTTTAAATAGTTATTGAAGACATTTTCTCTCTTATTCTCAATTTATCTATCTTTGCGATAGATATCTATTTCTAAAAATTTTATATTAATTTTGTTACATTATATTTATAAGTAATCGGCAATTGAATCAAAATGATGTATTATTTTAAAAAATACAATTCTCCGATACTATGTGTATATTTGTATTTTATAAACAAGTATATTTACATATACTATTATTATTATTATTATATATAATATATCAATATAAATTTTATGATATTGATTTATCAATTAAAATGATTAATATGAGATTTACCAATTAATTTAATTTAAAAATTTTTCTATTTATACTTTAATAATATTACTGAATATTCAAGTTCTATGTACACAATTCTTGAGTAGAATTTTTGAATTTTTATTTTTATTGTGCAAATAAATAAAAATTCCACGTGAAAAATGTGACAAATACTTTAATTTAGAAAAGCCGCTTCCGTCGGTCGCGTAAATCTGCGGAAAATAGGTTCCAATAGTTTCCCTTAGTTTCCCTTAGTCTTGGAATTTTCCACAGGAGTTCTTTGAGACTTGGTCTTCATCTCTTAATGATCATCCGTCAAAGGAACTCTTCTAATGAAATATTTTGCTATTTTGTTGCAGACGGGATTTCGTATCGGTGGAAAAAAACTTTTTGATCTGGGCATTGAAGAATTTAAGAAGACGAGTAAAGGTCTACATGAGTCTAATTCCGCTTGGGAGTGAGAAAGATTCGGCGTCCGGTGGATCTGAAAGGAAGAAAAAAGGCAGAAAATAGTGGTAACGGTCTCGCACATGTTACGAGCGTAAAAAAGTAGAGAAGAACGAGAGCAACGGGAGTAGAAAGGCCATTACTCTCGCGATCGCCGTCGGTAAAAGCGATGATTGTGTCTTCATGTTATACCCGAAGGAACGGAGTAATACGTTCTGAGAAGAAGGAACGTGAAGTATAGGGTGCATAAATCAGGACTCGTGCAGAAATGAAGATTCTGTCCGAGAAGAGGAATAACGGCAGCGAGAGTGCAAAATTTTACGTGATGTAAAGCTATTTCGCTCAATGACGCGGAAAAAGTGCGTCTGATAAACAACGACGAGCCGCTATCCCTTTTATTCCAAATTTCCATATCTATCATCAATGGTAATATAACGGAGTGTGTTAAGCATCAATTCGTGTCGAGTATCAATTAGAGCGGAGACGCGTGATCGTGCTTAATTAATTAATTTCGCTGCCTCGCCAGTCAGTCCTATCGTCGCACTCGACCATGACCCAGAATCCGCAAGATTAATTACTCGCGAGCATAATAAAAACTCTCTTCACTCTTTTCTATTTTCAATCAATGGCACAAATCTTGATATCTTCTCTATCTTCGATTTTTAAAATTAATATCGCTATTGAATCTTCATCCCTCGGCAATCCATTCGCATGTCAATATCCTTCTCTCCCATTACGCAGACTTGATTTAATGAAATTCTTTAAATCATTCTTTTGAGAACTTTAATTGAATTGCATATAAATATTATGCGTGTATAAATCACGCAGCAGCGTATTCTAATTTCCTTCGAGCTATTATATCCGTCGAGCGGCAATGTTCAGATCGCAATGATATGAAAACACCAGTTATTAGATGCGGTGGAATAAAACGATGGTAGTATCGAGAATTTCGTTCGATTGCGTAGGTATTCAACAGCAGTGACGTATTGTTGGGCGCCCGTATTCGAACGGAAAAAAAAGAGAGAAAAAAGAGGAACGAGCGTAGCGAATAAAAGCGGAGAGGAGTAGCGGAGGCATGTCGGAGAAGATGATGTCGAGACGGAGAACTGATTGAAACGTGAGAAAAAAATGACGACTATCGAGGCCGTTAGTGAAATGAGTGCGGTACGTCGGGCGGTATGGTTCAGCGCCGTGTTATTCGCAGCAACTCCCTTGGCCTATACTCAAGTAACATGGACACCAATCTACGTGGGAGGATACAGTGAGTACAATTGTTATTCTTTACCATTGCAAAGCGATGATAGCGAAACAGAAAGAAAGTTAGACTGTATTTTATGATAAAATTGAATTAATATTCTCTAGTTATAATTTTTATAATTTTAAATACTTCAATATTTTTGGTGAAGCGCTATGATGAAATGATTCGACTGAAAAAGGTGAACGCTGTAAAATATAAAGTAAATGTTAAATTTGTCAGAATTAAAATATAATAATGTCACTAATTTCTTATGCATGTGACTTATTAACGTCATTTATTATTTCTCGTGATTTGCCCGCGGAATGTATGAACATGCGATAGTTGCAGTTGTCACGTACACTAATCTTCATTTTCATATAATAATACATTATGATAAATTATGCTTTGGACCTCGTCGCTTCGTTTCGAGCTGAAAAAACATGTCAAAACGAGCGCACATGCGTTTCCTCTTTTTTACGCGACATATTTTCATTCGTCCGACGGGAAAGCGAAAAAGGAAGAAAAGAAGCGGCGCAGTAAACGATGAAATATCACGCAACGTTATTTTTCGCATTTCTCCGAATCTTTTTTTAACGATTCGAACTTTGGCAATCAGGGTTATAGCACAAACGACGAGTGGCGAACGCGAAAATGTGCTTCACGATAACCTGTACGAAGGATTGATAGTGTCAATTAACGAGCCACGACTGAAAGTTCGCAAACGAGTACAATGGTGCATCAGCTTTCTGCACGGCAATTGAGAAAAGAGACATCAAAGTGAAATGAACTTATCTAAAGTTGGTAGTAGAAATCCTCAAACGCATGTTACTATGGTATTAATGAAATGTTAAAAATTCCAATGCTCCTTAAAATAATATATTATAAAATAAAGCAGATGATAACATCTACTTTAATTAACTAATATTGGCTTAAAGTTTTTTTACAAATGAGATTGACAGAATAATAAAATAGAACATTAAATATTTTTTGTACTTAATATTATTTTATTGTTTTAAAGTGCTTTAAAAGAAAATTTTAATCCAAATTTTATAAAGATATTGGAGCAAATTGGATGTTGCTGTGAAGATATGTTCCATTAATGCAATCGTAAATGATTATAATGATATTTCTTTGGAAAAATTAGTTCAGAATTTAATCTATTGCTCGCATAACAGGGAACGTCAAACTGGGAATGATGATAAATGCATAAAATACTCGCTTAAGAGAAAAGCAATCTCACGAGTATTCAGATCTCGACGGACATTAAATTTTTATAACCTGGGACATTTATCCGTTAATGCCGTCACTCCGCCTGATGGACGTTGCAATAATCGAATTACAGGAATAGTCCGTTATATAATTTAGACTGGATGGTTTTAATATATTTTACTGTTAATTATCACCGTTGAAAGTTTAAATCGATAGTTACTACCCATCTATAACTATTTCACTTTACGACCTCACTTTTGTGTATATATTAATGAAATTGTATCATATACGCAGATGCTGCGATGATAAGTAGATTGTGCGGTCCATAAACTCATATAACGCGATACACAATGCGGGAATATCGTCGAAATATAGTATTACGTGTCATACTTTCGCAAATAATTGGACATAAAATGTGGCATTTATTTAAATTTACTCATAATACATAACATAAAACGATTATATCAGAGAAATTTTTTTTGTATTGTTACAAATATTGTAATATTAAAAATCGAAATTATAAAATATGTTATAAAAATGATCGACCGACTGTGTTGGATTGTCGATAGTACAGATAGACAGTATTTTATTCTACGTACTCCCGAGAGAAAAACGTGGAGATCTGGAATCTGTAACAATGTATCTACAGTAGGATCAAATTATCGCACACATAGAAAACGATATTGCAAGAGGGTTTAGCCCAAGTAGAGTTTTACCGAATGATCATTCGATCCACGTAGAACGGATTGAAAACCAATCACGCTTCGCTCCGTAGAAAGATATAGGGCCTTGCTACCTAGAAATCAATCTGAAACGTGCCCGAAGTAACTCAATTTTCTTCAGTTATGTCTAAGGTTACCGTTACAGGCCGCGTATAAGCTGATATGAGAAGGTGAGCGTCCTTGAGTTTGCAACTTCCGCGAAGTCTGATCGCAGTCTTAATCACTAGAACTTCATCGTGAGAAATTAAGCACTACCGTTCTACAACTCCAACGTATCTTACCTTGTTTGTCTTAATGAACAAGTCGCAAAGTTGCGCCTTCCTTGCCTTTCCGAGATTTACTCGCTAACATTTGTAATAGGAAACATAACGATCGAGTGATATTTCTAAAAATTAAAAATTATAATCTAAAATTAAAGTTATATTCTGTTAGAGAGTACTCTAACATTTTAATATTTTAATTTTGCAATGTAGTGTTTAATTTCTGTAATGACATTAAGTACTTAGTTGCTATATTTTCATCCAGAAGTAATCCGTGTTATATCACGTCAAGTTTCTGTTAATAAACACAAGTTAGGAGGAGCAAGTTACAGAAATATATTCAACACATAAGCATGACGATGCAAATGTGATACACATTCGCCAAGTGGAATGTCGCTTTATTCAAAGTCCAAAGTAGCAACGCATAGCATACCGTAGTAACAGAACTGAGAACCTAGTATAACGCGCCATTGTGGCGCATCAATCTTCTAGATCGTTACGCGTCCTCCGTCCATTTAGTAGGTCTCTCCAGTTAGATCCTGACTTCGTCGTAAGCGATGTCGTCGCGGTAACGACTAGGCTAGACAAGCGGATCCTTTAAAGCGTGATCCAGGGTTGCGTGTAGATCCGCCGGAATAATTCAAGCCGCAAACATCGTGCTCCAGTGATGGTGGATCAGGCGGGAGAGAACTCGGAGTGAGTTTAAGCGAAGGGGAAACGAAGTGGTGGAATATAGGATCGCCGCTGCTGAAGACTCTCCTTTGCAGTTAGTTGTCGTCGGTAGCAGACTGTACTCTAATTAACGGCGGGTAACAAGAGTACCCGAGAGAGATGGAGAATTGTTGTAATAACTTGCGGTGCTATCAAGCGATGAAAGATGTGGAGGTGGAAGAGAAGGAGAGATTGCATACAAAAGAGAACGGATAGATGGAAGGGGGTGAGTTTATGGAAGACGTGAGAGAGAAGCGATTCTCGAATCGGTAACTCAAGTATCTATCTTAAAATGTTGTCGATTAATTAACACCCGAATACCAAGTACTTGCTGTTTCCCGGTGTTGAAACTTCCAACTTTCGTGACGTGAAAAGGTTGAAATCCAGTTGATGCTTCCGGTGAATATTGCGCGATACTGAGAAGACTAACTACTGTAAGCAGAAATCGGAGATGGATAGTCTCTCACGTCGTATTAAGTCGACATAAATGGGGTTGAAAGTCATTTGTCATACAACTCTGTATGCCAAGTTTATACCAAGTTATCAATAACGCTTGATGAAAGTAATGAAGCTTTTTCCAGTTTTTTCTGCATAAAGCATTTCTTTCCGCGAGTTAAATTTTTTAACTCGGTCATTAAATAATAAATTATGTTATAATGTTTGAAAAAAAAGAAAGTTTTATTACGTATTCATCAGAACATTTCTTGTTTTTATGAATGGAAATTAAACTGATGAGAATAAATCAAATAATAGAAAGAATTTTATTTTTAGTCAAAGCAAATTTTGATATTTAATAATTAATCTAATTTCCATTTATATGACTGTTTGTACACATCTCTTTGAAAAATGACATTTTTTTCACTAATTATTGTAAAAAATATCTCCATATAGTGATCAAATTGATTAGACGTCCTAAAAAGTTAGGAGGAGTTTCAGATTTAAACCTTGACTGAGGTGATATTTTTTACAAAATAAATTTTTTACAGTATTTTAAGATTTATTAGCATTATTAACGATCAATATAATTTGTGATGTTATTTTTAGCTTCAATTTATGATTGCGTTTCAAATCCAACAAATTGAATCGACGCGTATTTTATAGAACTGAAAAATGTATTTGCACTTGTATATAGATATTATTAACTACCAAAATCCACTTCGATCAAAAATAGAATTTTTTATATTATTTGATTTACTTTTATTATCTTTGTCTATTTTTGAGTCTATTGCAGAAAACGAGTAGAGGAATAAAGTGTAAATTGATGCGCTTTATTCTTTGAATTTCGATGACGCATCATAGAAAAACGGATCAGTGGCGCGGTATCTTGCTATTACAGTGTGTATAGATTCACGAAGACTGCATTGTGAATCAGACATGCGTATTTAATTCACGTATTACTCACACACGAGAATACACGCAACATGCTACCGGTTACGCGCACCTTGTCTCATTATTCGAACTTCAAAAGGATCATACTTCCATTGTAGCATAGCAGTAATTATATTCCTTTCATGCACCGTTATTATGTTACGTTCGTCATTTATGACGAACTGGTCTTTATAACAATAGGTGATTGATGTCGTCTAAGCCAATATCATGGATCAATAAATTATCCAATAACATTGTTTCATGAAAACGACAAAAATGATTTAGCATGATGCCCCGGAACAAAACGTTGTGTCAGTTTGATCTAATTTTATATATCTACATTTACTCAAGATGATTCTTGAATCGTTCAATTTGTTCAAGTTATCTACGTTATTTCTTGATAAAGAAACGATAGATAAAGAACTTCTTTTAAGCGCGCGTGTCCAACTTGGCGAATGAAGTTGGAGATTGTAAAAAGACTTACGCTCGTAAAGTCGCGGTGAGATTCAAGTTGGACGAACGCGACTCGAATATCATGATCAGTCTTTAAAGATTGCGAGCGATTCTCAAAAAAGGGCATATAGAAAGCTTTTGTCATTCTTCTCCATCTTTACTTTCTCGTTTCGCACCACTTAATCTTATCACGAGCGGGACTCGGCCGTTCAAACTCACAGTCGTTACTACAGACTTGCTGTCTTGAAGAGCAATTTCGTTCACGAGCCAAACTTTGATCTTCTCGCGGTTTTTATTGCATTGTTTTATTAACGAGAGCGTGCTACGCGACGCGAATTAATTACTTTGTGTTTGCACTAAATTTATTTTGTTTCAACAACATATGATAATAATGGGGTAACTTCTACAGGTTAATCATGTATGAAATATACTTTATAAGTAATTATGATTAGTAATTTGGATGACGGTGATAAATGATTTTATTGCAAAAACGTTTGCTTAGAAATATATTCTTTACAATTGCCTAGTGTCAGACATTATTTCTTTCGTGATAAATAGTAAACATTGGTGCCATACAAATACATACCCAATATTTTAAAAATAACCGGATTACAAGAAATCCGATTATTTTAAAAAATATAGGGATTTCTTTGTATATTTATCCACCAATCTCAAACAACATTGCTGTGAAAATATGGCAATGTGCGAGCTATAAATGCGTATTCGTCGTATTGATTTATAAGTCAAAATGCGAGGGAAAAACGTGACAATCTCGCACCGTGCGTTTGAGGAAGTTGGATATGCGGAGTGCATGAAGGCGAAAACGTTTGCTTGGACGGGTAAACAAGGGCGAGTCTGTTTGCTTTCCGAGGAGGAAGAGCATGTCTCAGCGTATGCGTGGAACGAGGTGTCTCCCCTTTTCCCCCCTCCCTCCCCCCGTCATATAGGCATCTCTGCAAGAATGACAATTCAATATTGATGCTAACCTTGCTTTCATAAGCAACTGTTGTCCACCAATTTGTGTGTTTCACAACAATAAAACCACGCTTTCAAGCTTAGTACGCGCTCTTTCAAAGTGAATTGTAAACTTTGCCCAGACAACTTTGTTTTCCCGGTAGACGGATGTTCAGTTGATATTCCTCGCTGAGATTGTGTATCTTAGTTCCGTTATTTATTAACTTGATCTCACTTGAAATTTCATTTTCTCCGACAAACTGCGACGCTAAAGGAATTATTAGAAATATTATTTTAATGTTCTCGCATTATTACATAAAACGACAAATGAATTATATAGGAATGATCGCTTTATAATCGTATTAACAAGAGGACAAGCAAAATCCTAGATTTCATTCAACTTTTAGTAACGATTCATAATAGTAAAAGTCATACCAGTGCACAATATTTACGAGATATCATTATTGAAAGTTTTGGCACAACAGCTATTATCGTGAATTACCGGGAGGGGTATACAATAACATTAAAAATTGAGCGAAATCTAGAATGTCGCAGGTTAATTGTCCTCTTATAAGTAGTAAAAAACTTGTAACTAACTTTGAAAAACTTCATTAAAAATGTCGGAATATGACAGAAATTGAAAAAGTTAAGCCGTTTAGTTTGTCCTACATTACTGAAAATCTTCTTGACCTTGCTCTTCGACCCCGTTACAGTTAACTAATTTAACTTATACTTTGCCTCCAGTTTTTAGGTATCTATTGTCAAAAGCAGAATTTGGAAAAGTTAAGCTGTTTTCAAACAATTTTGCGTACGAATAATCAGACGGACCAACCCTATGAAATTATATAAAATATGCTGTATTATTTAATAAATATCCAAGTATAAAATAAGGCAAAACCTTATATTATTACAAAGAAAAATTGTATTCATAATATTGATAATGTGACTGTAGATATTATTTTAATTAATAGATATTATTTTAAGTGTTAATTTATGGCATGAATTTACTTTCTCGAAGAGCACAATCATCAAAGAATACATTGATGTTATACTGCCGAATTGTTTAACAAGGGAGCAGCTGTAAAAAGATACTGCATAATGAGAAAAGGGGTTTCATCGATCAATCGCGGAGGCACATTGTTACAAGACATCGGGACTACCGCGAACGAGCGAACTTGAAAAGCCACCTGCGCGCGCGGGGTGTGCAGGTGCATTGTAATTTCATAGTCTTGGAGCCCCTTCTCCCTAACTTCCTCCCACCGAGTTTCCTGCCAGGTCGACGGACCGGGGACTGTCGGGCAAACTGTAATCCTGTTTTCTAAATGTAACCCAACTTCAACGAACATGTGTATGTCCGACCGCAAGCACTGTTCGACAATTTGTCTCCGCGCCCAACGCTTCGCCGCACTCCTCTCTCTGTTTCCTCAGTACTCTCTTCGCCGCTCCCTCAGTTTCCTAACTACATTCTCCTTCTCGCGTGTTCGGTATCCTTCCCAGGGGTGTGAAAGCCCCTTGCGCGAAACTACATTTCCTTCGATATTCTTGCATGTGCATACGCAAACGCATTGAGACAGTAGACAATGCGCGCGCGCGCACGACGTGTTCGTTTAGCTCCATGTGTATACGGAATTCATGTACATGTAGAGTAATGTAGGTTACATAGATTGTCTGTATACTGTATTGCCCTATTGCATGTGTGTGCATGTGTCCGTTGCACATTTAGGTTTTTGGATGCAGTTTAACGCTTCGCTTGGTCTTCGACATAACTTCCGTGAGAAATTTACTCGGTGTTGCTCTTCGAAATTTGCGTCGAAGATTATCGAACTACGATAAACCTTAACCACCAGTGCTAACCATTCTACTCGTAGCTTATTTGCCTCGTATAAGGAACAATTTCTCTTGAAAGGCGTCTTGCGTGTTTCTTACCAGTAAACTCATATATCGATTTTAGTTATTTTAAAATAATTTTAATAGTTTTATTTTAAGCAATGGATTTAAATAATAGATTATTATTATTATTATCTTTATTATTATTACGAAACAGTCTCGATGGCAGCTATTAAGAAGCCTTGAATATAAAATATTAATTTATTTACGAGGGATGTGATAATATCAAAATATTCTCTGCAATATAAAATAACAGAGATACATTATATTTGTTAATGACATGTACATTTCTGTCAACAGATAAATGCATGAGAGCTACAGATCTCATCGAAATTACTCTTGTAAATTATCTCTTATTATAACTGATAATACGTATCATTTTATTCTTGAAAAGAATCGCTAAATTATATCAAATCAGATTTATTAAGCCATGCGCGCGCACATATAGATTTCGAGTTTGCTCGACAAACCATCAGCGATACATATCGTCGAAATTCAAATTTCTCCATTCAAGTCACTCGTCATCGCCCAACGAAGCTTGTAACATAGCAGTTTGGCAAGAACAATTAACCTCGGGCTGAAAGCATTTAGCAATACCAGTCTAATTCAACCGTCGTCAGATCTCGCATACCGTCCCTTCATCCGACTCGTATCTAACAATCGATTCCTGTTAATCCATTCCGTGCAGCGCACACAATCGCCGATCTCGTTGCACCGGAATGTTTTATACGGACCTTTGTTCGTAAATTCACGAATAAGCGCCGGTGGGAAAATCGATCTTCTTTCTTCCTGCGCCGGCGGATACGAATCCTGTTGAAATTCGACGCTGATAGCAGACTCGTATATACAACACTGTTGAATCAACATTGATATTTTTACGATGGCTCTTTCTATTTTCTTACGCAATTTCTTTGATATAGTTGGGAAAATTACTTTTAAAAGTAACTCATTATCGTTATTCGTTATTTATTGTAAAAAGTAACTAGTTATCGTTACTCGTTGTGTATTGGAAAAAGTATAAGCGTTATCATTGTGTATGTATATAAGCGTTATTATTATTCAACACAAATACTAAGTCATTACAATTTCTGTTATTTTTTTTTTATTGTTGACCTTTTTTTAGAATGGTATCCAATTGTCTATGTCACAATCAGTTCTACACGAAATCTGTGGTGACAATAGTTAATCGCAACATGATCAAATATAACATTTCCTTTTTTTATATGAAAATTCGGACATTTCATACATTGTACATGAAACATTATATATAAAGTAATTATATTTATCACCGAAAAGTATTCCAAAAAGTATAATAATACTGCGTTATTATTATTACTTATATTTATCACTAATAAAAAATATAATGTTGTCGATTTATTACTAAAAAATGTATAACAGCGTTATACAAATAATTTCTGAATCTAATTGGCATACATTTGAGATATAATATATTTAATGGATACACTGAAAAAAAAAGTCGAAATATTCGCAAGTAAATGTTACATGTGACATTTACTGATTATAACAAAATTTAATTTTAAAATATTGACAGAATATATAAATTTCTGTGAAATATATTTTATTAATAATTTTAAAATTGTAAAAAATAAAAAGATGGTATATTTATTAAAAATAAAGTTGAATTTTGTCGTATTTAAATAAGAATTTATTTGATATGATGAAATAA
>NW_017259291.1:1135826-1147706 GCF_001594045.1 Atta colombica | reverse complement strand
TATATGTATATATATATGTATATACATATATATATTAGCTGGCAATTCAAATTACATTCAATGAAATTATTATTTGTATAAAAAAAGGGATATACTTTGTATATTCATTGTATATAGTTATAAGCATGAAATATTCTATTTCAATATGTAACTATATTTCTTCATATTATTTATTTTTACCATATTTTATGTATTTCGCGTAATTTTAATGAAGACTTAATCTTTGTCAACAACTATTGTCGAGGAAAATCGAGTTTGTATTCGTCTAATCAATGATAACGAAATGTCGATGGAAACGACAGATACACTTGGTTAATTAGCCTTCGAGCATTATTAGTAATTACTGTTGTTACATACATTCAACGGAGTTTTAACGTAATGTTGAATGATTGTAACCGGAAATCAACTATAGTCGTTGCTCATGGCAACCTGAGTCGGAAGAGCGTGTCGTGTGCGAATTGTCGATATTCGAGAGAGCGGCAATCGCAGTCGCTCGTCATCGCATGGAGAGAGAACGGCTCGTAACTTGCAGCAAGAACAATTAGCCGGCGGGCCTGCCAGAATTGCCATAGGCGGTGCAGCCGGCTGGTTGCTCTCGCACTCGTCATGAGTGCTCTCCGCGCAATCCCTTCCATACCCTCCCTTCGGGTTCGTCACGTCCCTCTATCTCTACCGATTCTTGTTGCACCAAAGCAACCCCAACATGAGTTACAGCCTTCCGTCAAGTTTCCAAGGCGGTAACGGTAGCTGCTATAATCTACCAGTAATATTGTTCAAAATATCCGGAGCTAACTTCGGCACGTCGTGACGCGTATTTCCGAATGAAGCGCGTCATGCTTCAACTTCATTCTTCTTGTGCTGTCCATGATTGGCGTCACGCAGAGAGCGAAAGTGTTTTCGTGTGCTAGATAAGTAATGTCGTGATGGAAGTTTCAAGAATGCGACTTGAATGCGCGAAGTGCGCTATGACTAATTAAATTGTCACTACATGACGCGTGACGCGAAGATGATGTACTTAATTCTTCATGTATTCCGTTTGAAAAGTAGAGAGAAAACATGATTTCGTGAGAGATAATTCTACGCTGTTTTATACGAAATGCAAATTTAATAAGTAACCTTGTTTTATATATATATATATATAATTAATTATAATATAATATATTTTTAAAAATTCTCAATACCAAAAATATTAAAAAAGCATACTGTTAAGTTCATGATGTCAAATTATATTTAATTTGAGTTATTTTTAATCATTTTGATTGGTCGTTACTGCTACTCAATATCGTTAATTTAATTAAAACAATGGAGTTAAACAATTTAACTTTAGAAAATGTATTAAATGCCGCGCATTAATCATTGGAAAATCGTTCCGATGAAATAAGTTTTCACACATAAAATAGCTTAGGTATAATGTGGTGAACAAAAGATGTCATAAACACATAGTGTTCAATAATGGATAACTTTTTATATATTAAAGGTGAACGTAAGTTTTACATACTTAATACATTATAACTTAAAAACTATTTATTATTGAGTCTTGTGTTTATGACATTTTTTGTTCGTCATGTTATAAAGTACATTATACGCGAAAACTCATTTTATTGAGTTTTAATTAAATTTTCCAACTTTTTTCTAATCAGTTCTTTGAGGTTCTTTGACTTAAATTTAATTTATTTTTTACTTGATGCTTAAGTACCTACGTTAATAATTGTTTACTTTAAAACTAACTATAAATGAATTGTTTATATTGGGAGTATAAATTAGTTCGGTCCGTTTCTCTAAAGATGGCTCCAGCTATTGTGAATGGTTCATAGGTTCAATGTGACAGCAATGGTGACAGCTGATTTTGGCGGTTTCAGAGAGGTTAAACATCTGCTAATAATATTCGCTTTATATCGCTTTGAGTTTATATCGCTTTGAGTTTCTTGATTTTACTGTGTTTGAAATGTCGAATTTTGTGTTAACCAAACAGCATTTGCGGGAGGTTTTGATTTTCTGCTTTAATTGGAAGAAAAGTGCGGCTGAAGTTCATAGAATGCTTGTCGAAGTTTATGGTGACACTGCTCCAACTGATACATCATGTAGAGAATGGTTTCGACGTTTCAAGGAGATTTCAGTGTTGAAGACAAGCCTCGCTCTGGACAGCCAAAAAAAATTCGAAGACAAAGAATTAAAGGCATTACTCGAAGAAGATCAGAGTCAAACGCAAAAGGAGCTTGCAGAATCATTAGGGGTAACTCAACAAGCCGTTTCTGTACGATTGAGAGTCATGAGAATGATTCAAAAACAAGGAAATTGGGTGCCTTATGAACTGAAACCAAGAAACGTTGAAAGGCGATTTTTCACTTGCGAACAGTTGATTCAAAGACAACAGAGAAAAGGTTTTTTGCATCGGATTGTGACTGGAGATGAGAAGTGGATATTCTACGACAACCCCAAAAAGAAAAAATACTACGCTAAGCCCGGTCAATCGTTACCATCGATCTCAACATCAACATCACGGCCGAACATTCATGGTTCGAAGATCTCTGTATCTGATAAGACCAAAAAGATCTTGTTTATTATGAGCTGCTGAAACCTGGCAATTCCATTACGGGCGATCGATATCGGCTACAATTGATTCGTTTGAGCCGTGCATTGTGAGAAAAACAGTCAGAATATGAGCAAAGACATGATAAAGTTCTTCTTCATGACAACGCTCGGTCTCATGTCGCTAAAGTCATAAAGAAATATTTAGAAACGCTCAAATGGGATGTTTTATCGCACTCGCCGTATTCTCCGGATATTGCTCCTTCTGATTACTGGTTGTTCCGAAAGATGCAGCAAGTCACCGGTTCATTTCTTTCGCAGAAATCGAAAATTGGCTCCAAAATTGGATCGCCTCCAAAGACGAGTCATTTTTTCGAAATGGAATTCGAAAATTGCCTGAGAGATGGGAAAAAGTAGTAGGCAGCGATGGACAATACTTTAATTGATCTGTTCATTCATTTTGTTTTGAAATAAATGCATTTTTGAACACAAAAAACGGACCGAACTAATTTGTACTCCCAATGTATATTTTGACAGACATGGAAGTGTGTAAAATTAACAAAATGTTATTTAACTCAAGGGATTTGGTTATCATTGCTCTTTTAATATCTAACAGTGTATGTCAATGATGAATATAAATGAACTGGGAATTGGATATAATTACAACTCGAGTCATTATTTATCTGCATTACGATATACATATCTATGCACGATAATAACTAAGTAATATAATTATAACTATGGTAACCAGTTTACGTTGCGTATGTATTTGAATTCGTGCACATGGAGAACCAGAGAGAAAACGAATGGAAGCGAGGAAGAGAGAGAAAGAGCGAAAACTATGGCAAACCTGTCTATTTAATGAAAATTAACTAACAGCCGCATATCGCGCGAAACGCGGTGGAGTGATGAACTTTGGAATAGTTGGGTGAGATAAGGGCGGGCGAGTAGTAGGGTAGAGAACTCAGTGGATTATATTTCAATTTCGACTTTGGTAGAAACACGTGGATGATAAAGCAAAACGTGCGGCGCGCACCTTGCCAGGCGATAAAGCCGCGATATCTATCCACCATAAAATGCAAAATCCATCTTAGACGAGGGCGATCTGGGATATGAGGGATGCGATACGTTGCGCGCTGTTGGTGCAGGACTTCAAGCAACTGGGAGTGATCCGCTTTTATCTGAGCACTTTTCGATATCGGCCAAATGTTTCTTAAATATTGCGTGTGAATTATGATCGTCGTAAAAACGACTTATCTCTCAAAGTGCACATACAAGATATTTGTAATACCGTTGTACGAGGCTTATAGATTATATATATATAACTGCTAGATTATAACTGTAAGAATAACCGTGATACGGTGGGCAAATTGTGATATTATTTAATTAGAAAGTAATTTATTAGTTCCCATTTTTTTGTTAATACTGATATTTCTCTCATTATCGGATGTAATCTATATTATTCCTTTATTCTGTTGCAATATTACATTTGCCGGCTTAATTTAATTCTATTTTATATCATGATGATATAAATACACCGAAAGTAAGTGTGTTTTGAACACTTTTAATGTCATTCTCTTAATTACCTGCGCTCGTATTAATTACTTAAACTCAACCGCGGAAATGAAATTTCACGAATGCACGTGTAATTACTCAACTACTGTGTTAAATTAACGCGAGGTTATACGGTGCGAAACTATGTACGAGATATAATGTGCTTTCGAACTTACAGGAGTTAAAGAGAAATTCGTTGTTCGCAGTGCTTAATCAATTTCGGAGGAAAACGTGTCTGTCTACTGACTGTCCATTAACGAATTGTCGCCGATCGATTCGATATTTTCAGTTAATTAAAAGTGCATTTGGAATTTGCAGTTTAATGGAGCGAAATTTAATGCGCGAATTACGGTCCGAGCTTTGGACGAGGGATTCTCGATAAAAAATAGAGATAAAAGAAATGCAATTGTTTCATTACAATCAGCGATATTGTTTAAAGCTTGTTGCGGAAAATATTTTTTGAGTTTTACACAGGAATGGGATTCATAGAAATTCGCTCATTTATTCCAGCATTGTGTCAATGAATAAAAAACAAGAATTACATTTACAATAAAAGAAGTGTATCAACAACGCAAAATGTGTGTGTGTGTGTGTGTGTGTGTGTGTGTGTGTGTGTGTGTGTGTGTGTGTGTGTGTGTGTAATAAAATTCTAGTATTAATTGTTTATTAACACATTATTAATGATTTTCTTCCATATTATATATTATATTGATTTTTATTAAAGAATAATTATACATATTGATTTTTATTAAAGAATTTAAAATATAAAATAAAATTAAAGTTGTTTTATATGTGTGTTTAATTAGCACATATCATAATAATTAATTATATACATGAAGTAAGAATTCTAAATAACAGCAATAACTTAATTTATATAATTGTTAATTGTATCTTTTGATTATTAATTTTAATATTTTAAATGTCATTAATTCGCGATGATGTAACATCTATGTTGAAATTAATTTACCACAAGGAATAGAATATTTGGCGTAAATTTATCTTATAACATTTGTATATTGTAACATTTGTTTATTGTAGTCTTTATTATTCTTGATGACTAATATTATTTCTGCATAAGACATTCAGCATTGGCTCAAAAAAGCTCTTTGATACTTTGAGCTTTGAAAAAGCTCTAGATAAATTGAATTCTTAATTCTATTGAGTCGTTATTTTCATTTTATTCTTTAATTATCATCTCATAATATCCAATTTCGTATTAGTAATGAATTTTGATGATGCTCGGTATTTTCATGCGCTCGCGGCATATGGTATCATACTATTACTTACGCAAGCTTACCGCGCTATCATTTGTGCAGTGATTGTCGAGTCGGAAGTTGTGGCGCAAATCACTCTGCGTATTTCCAAAATTTATTTTTTTTAAATACATTCCACGAAAAAATGCTGTCATTGCACAGTTATTAATTCGTATAATAAATTCTCATGATTTATTTTTACGCAACTCGTGACCCGCCAATTAATTTTCTGCGACTCGCCAATTTACAATCGAAAAATTACATTTTCTATTTGATATAAACTATCAAAATAATAACATTATGCGTACAACAGTTTAACAGTTTCATATATTTGAGATACATTTTCAAAAAGTTTTATTTAAAAAAATCTTTTAGAGAGAAATTTATATTTGAAATTTATATTTGAAAGTGTAACTTTCCTAGATAAATGATATATTTTATATCTAGGAAATTATCTAAACTTATATTATCTAGACTTATATTTCTTAGACTTATATAAAATATGAGATTTTTATAAATTATCTTGATTTCTTTATTTCCTTATTGACAAAATAAAATTCAAATTTAATCATTTTGGTAGTTACTTTTAACAAAATGTACAGTTGTGTGAAAATGATCATCAAAATTAATAATTGGAAGAAATAGATTAATATAAAAATTTTATATTAATAAAGAAATTATATTATAATTTCCTTAGTAATATTATGATAAAATTTTTTATATGTTATTTATTATATATACATGTTATATTTTATATACATGTTATAATATATACGGTATATATTTATATATATGCTACCGATAGACATGTGGACTGATGACCGCAAAATTTTATCTAAAAAGATCCTCAATTTAAAAAAGATTACATATAATTATTCTATAACATATTAAATACTTTCTCGCATTAACACATATGGACTGGCACACAATACTCTCGCTTTTTGACAAACATGCATACGCATACCTTTTGTGATATTTATGAGTGATAATATAATGTTTAAAATCGAATATATTTCGCATCATGGTTTGAGTTTCGTTTCACAAATCTAAATTTAATATACCTATCTATTTTCGCAGCTGTGCGCAGATCGAGAGAACACGAAATGAATTGCCGGTTTGAATGATCGTAAAGTGATACTTCACCGTTTGTTAATAGTTAATTTGAGATACTGAGAGATAGAATACTCGATTTACATTTATTTCAGTTAGCGCATGTTATATATTCGTAGCGGCAACGAATTGATGAAGTAATGCGCAGCATCTGTTTTGTTTTTAACAGCGCTAGTGTTCGTACTGAAGATATTCATGCTCCGAACATTAAGCCAGCAAACAATAATCATCAGAGTCGCTCTGTGTCTTATAATATTATATTTGAAATGTAATAAATTTTAGAAACAGACGCGATTATTTTTTATTACTAATACTTAATTATTTTGGCAATCCTTAATATAAACAAAAACACAATTAAAAACTTTACTGATTCAGCAAATCTATACTCGTAGTATATGGACAATCAGTTCTATGTTAAAGTAACAAAGTTGACAGCTGAATGACATTAGCGATTGGTTAAACTATTGAATCTTCTTAATTCTACATGTTGAATTTGCGCAGTAAGTTATAACTTTGTTGTACCACCTAATCTATTTTTTCCGTGAATCCTTTGCGGCATAGACATACTCATATGTCATCTTTTTGTATTCAGTTTTTTTTTTATAAACTTTTACATTTTTTATTCTTTTTTTATAACACTTGAGTTTCTTATAAGGTGTGCTGATATCACACTTTAATCTCCTCAAAAATCTCTCGAGTATCAAGTTTCGTTGAAATTGGACTGAAAAATGTATGCCGCAAAAGGTTAAGCATCTCGAGTTTCGAGGCAATAGTCGGTTGTCAACTCATGTAAATTTTTTTGGTATAAGATTGATCGCGTCTTAATTAACATTAGATATTGACTCGGTTTTCTTAATTGCATTGGACGATATTGTGTAACGAAATATCGTGATTGAGCCAATTATAACTTCGTTTTTTTTCTTGAATAAAACGTAGTAAACTAGAATGGGCACGATTTATTTTGAGAATGCCATGCAAGATATCGCACGATTGTAATTAATTATGCGATCGTATTTTACGGATGTTGTGAATACAATGACGAAATTTGAGAGGAAGTGGAGGATATCAATCAGAGGATAAATTATTTATTTATTTTTTATACATTTATTATTTTGTATCTCTTTGCGAAATTAATTATTTATAATTATTTTGTGCGCGCCATTATATTATCCTATGTGAAATATTTATTATTTTAATGATTATAATTTTATATCATGTATTTTTAGTTTTTTAACATATCCGCAACTTCGCTGTTATGCATCGTGTATTGATGACTAACAAATATTTTTTTATTTCAATGAGATAATTTTACAATTGTATTATACATATAGGATGTACATAAATATATGTATATCATATTAGAATATAAAAATGTTGCAGAATACAACAATGAATAGATTCATTGTCTTAAAATGGATTAATAGATGAACTAAAACAATACTGATGTTTAATTCTAAAGAATGTATAATTTATATCAATATATATCTAGCTATTAATATAATTCCTAATTTATCTTATCTATAATATTAATTTAATTCCTAAATTTTATTTATTAATTTATATCAGTATAAATCTATTAATAAATATTAGCTCATTTATATATTATCTCATAACTAGTGTTATTAAATTATGTCAGTTATATTAAAATGTTTGAAATATTTTAAATATGCATATAATTTATAATTTACTTTTATTTTAAATTTTCTAATAAAAATTAATGCGGCAGAAGGAAAAATATATCGCAAAAATAAGAATAATTAATTAATTTTGTTAAATTTTATGTCCTTATATATCCAATATTTTAAGATCGTAATGTACGCGCGTGCGCGCGTGTGCGCGTGTGTATGAGTGCGTGTGCATGTGCGTGCGTGCGTGCGTGCGTGCGTGCGTGCCTCTGTGTGTGTGTGTGTGTGTGTGTGTGTGTGTGTGTGAAACACACATATTTATTGTGTGTATGAACACACAATAAATAAGAAATAAAAGCTCTAAATTATATTCAATTCTGCAAATTGCGCGCTGAAATTAATTTTCAATTTTGAAACATTCTATAATCCTATAAATATCCTTATTATTTATATTTAATATTTATGATGCAATTATTAAAATTTTAGTTTTTCCCGGATTGATTGACACAATATTAGACCAAATAAGCGAAGATTTCTGCATTTTACATTTGAAATTCAGAAAATTTATTTATTTTTACGTTAGAGAATATTTTCGTTGGAAAATAACAATTCAATTATCTTAAGTTTTCATTATAGGTTTCTTATTCATAACTCAAATACATGTGCATTAAATTTCACTCTATTAATTATAAATTCAATATTCTAAACTTGTAGCAACGTATTAAAAATAAATATTTGACCCAAAGCTAAATATATTTAGAAATACTTTTTATAACGATTATGCTATTTATTTTACATATCTATCATATTAACGTAATTATTTGCGAACATTATTTTAATTTATCTATTCTTCTCTGTCTACAAATAATTATTTTATGAAGATTTATATTTTATCTTATGTTTTATCTGATAGGATTTCGTATAATTATTACTAATAAATATATATAAAATCGATATATTTAATATATCGATTTTATATATATATATATATAATTAAAAAATGCAGAAAAGTGCATATTAATTACGGTTCAATAAGAATCGAGTCGAGTTTTTAATTCGACCTCGCGCGAAGACGAGTACCGTTTCGTTCTACGTTAAACGATGGTCCAATAAGAAAACGAGAGATGCTGCAACGCAGGCGAGATTACTTCTTTCCGCTAGGTAACTCCCGGATCCTCTCTCAACTCGCGATATTCGAAAAGTTGGTAGTTCACTCTACAGTGGTGAGGGAAAATTGCTTACGCTTTTTATGGTCTCGCAAATATACTCGCGGCTCGTGTTTATTCGCGCTGTTAACCGGTTGTGCGATCTGTGGTAAACGATTTTTACCGAACCTATACATTTACGAATCGTGAATTCCACAAGATCGTGAACTTTAATCTTTATCACGAGAAAGGTAATTTTTCTGAGAAAAAAATATTGGAATTGCGAAATCAGAAAAAGCAAAAAAATTAAATGATACAAAGATAAACTTTTTATCATTACTTTCGATGTATCATTACTTTCTGACTATGCTAAGGATAAAGAATAATTACAAATAGCTTTTAATATTTAATTTTTAAGAGTCAATATTACGCCATAATGTAAAATATCGTACAGTATTTAAGTTCGTGTTGAAGTGATAAATTGAAAAGTATGAGTTCCCGCGTAACGCGAGAAGTAGGCTGTCCGCCTTCGAAGAACAGCAATTTTCTTTTCACGGATAAGCACTCACGTCTATTTGCTCGACAGTTATTGATGTCAGTGTCACGAACAAGCTTCTTCTCTCGATTTTCAAGTTCTATGAGAAAATTCCATGTATTGGTATTATGTATTTTAT
This sequence comes from Atta colombica, assembly GCF_001594045.1. NCBI lineage: Eukaryota > Metazoa > Arthropoda > Insecta > Hymenoptera > Formicidae > Atta > Atta colombica. The sequence continues at coordinate 1,137,816 of NW_017259291.1, read as the reverse complement.
TTCGTTATTGCAACAGAAAAAACAAGTTTTAATCTCATTTACAAATAAGGAATGATTATATATATTTTATGTATAATGTAACTAATCCAATTTTAATTAAACTAATCAAATTTATATTAACCTTTTACTAAACCTGTGTATCTATTTAATCTATCAGAATAATTATAAATATGCAAATGATACCATATTCTGTTGTAGATTATATCTCATTACGAACAGCTATTATGCGATTATTATTTTACAATACAAAGGTTTAAATCGTTTAAGTCATTAAAAAAGTATCTTTTACGTTACAGTTATATAATTAAAGAGAATGGAAAATAACTTGTCTTTAAATAAAAATTCCTTTTAATAATTCTTATTTTACAATAGTATAATCTATTTTAAAAAATTTACTATTCATTTTATCAGCGCGATTTAATTCAGACAAATTTTCAAACGTCGATTTCCATTATTTTCTTGTTTAAATAATGTTGTATTTATAAAGTTAATATAATACTTTTTCGCATTTTTCATTTCATGGACCTTCGTAAATCGCACTGCTCAGAGAAAATAATGTCCGCAAAATTTGAATGACTCTCACAGAAGACGCTTACAATATATTAGAATTGCGTTAACTGAACAAAAGTCCGTCTTTGAAGTTTAGTTCTAACTTTAACTGTAACTTTAACATTCTAAATTACTTCTATCGAATTTTATATGGGTTTGTAAGCAACCACTAAATTTTTCCGTCAGTATAGCGCATACTCAACGCCATGCTTCCCTTGTGTGTTTCCCTTTTTTTTCCGAGTTTCATGATAAACGCTGCCAGAAACTTCAAGGATCTTGTCCGCTAAAAATAAGATAGGGATTTGCCCTGAGTGGATCATAATTTTCCGTCCTACCGGTCCTCGACTCACTGCTTCCGAGCAGATTCCACCTTTCCGTCCGATTTTCTACTTCTTGCCACTCCGATATCGCTTGTAGATCGACATAACAAGCTTTGTGGACTTAAAGATCTTAAGAAATGCCGCATGACAACTGCGAGAAACGCAATGCGATGAAATTCATCGGAAATCGATATTTATGGATAGTTCGCCACAACCTGCTGTGGCGAGATTCAACCTTTCCGCAATCGCGAACCCAAATACACACTTCTAACGATTTTTCTCAATTTTTTTTTCACTTAACAATCTTCTAGTTCCAACTTCAGCGTGCAAGTGATAGACTTTCGCACTGCATTAATAAAATTTTTGTGCGCACGGAATTTGCGGTAAAAATGGAATATAAATGAAACATGCACGTACGAGCGGTTTTCAAAGGACGCTAAACGAAAATGGTATCGTACAATTCCTTTTCTTTTTTATTGGAATAACTGTTACGCGGAACTCACTGCAAAACATCGTGAAAATTCCATTGGGCGTTATTTCAACTCAAACTGTCGATCACGTCTCTATCAAACATTGTATCACAAAACATGAATATTAACATATGATAGGAAAAAAATATCAAAGAACAAAATAGAATATTGAATTATTATTTTTTTAAATAGAATTGTAACATAATTTCTACATATCGAGAGGATAATCCCTAGTTGAAATATTGTCTGACAGATTACATGATTTCATTTGATTTCATATGATTTCATCTGATTACAAATAATTTTCTTTTCTACATATGAAACCATAAAATAAACAATTTTATCTAATATTACACGATAATTTCTAGTGATTGCATGTAATTGTCAGATTATACATGGGGATTTCATATAACTTTGTAATGATTTTGGGGACACTGTTCCATGATTGCATTAAGTGATTACTTCTTTCGCTACATATCTATAATATGATCTATAATAATATGAACAATAAGAATCTTATTTTAGATCGTGAAACACAATATATGAAAACTCAATCAAATACTAGAAATTAAATGCTTGTAACGGTTAAAGCTGGATCTTTAATGCTTAAATAATTCAATGTGAGTTATATGTATTTGTGTGTGTGTGTGT
>NW_017259291.1:1125639-1135726 GCF_001594045.1 Atta colombica | reverse complement strand
TACCATATTTACAGTCATTTGAATAAATTTATTTACAATTTTTCAGCATATTAACATCTTTCTAATATGATGCCTGATTGAACATCAAATTATTACAAATTGCTTGTCAATTTAATTTAATTCGTAATATTATTACAGTAGTTTAATTGCTTTATAAGTCCGAAAAATCAATTCGGCGCGCAGTTTGAATGATTATGAATGTAGTATGTATGCATGTATATATATATATATATATAATCCACATTAAAATATTTAAGCATTAAAGATCCAGTTTTAACCGTTTAATTTCTACTATAATAATACGTTTCTACATATAGGCTTATAATTGTATCGTAATTAACAATCGATTTAAAAATTATTGGAAATAGAAGACTACGTGAATTGTTATCAGATCAGTTTTCTTCTTATTTCACTATACATTTTCTTTAGAATTTTTCGAACGAAAAATTGATTTCGGACCATCGCGGAACAAACTTCTCGAAGATCATGCAAATCAAAGATTTCCGATTTTTATTACGGTATTACGATTTTATGATAATGTTATGGATATTACCTTGGACGTCAATAAAACGGAACCATAAAACTATAGTAAAATCTTTGTCAATGTAGAACATGGAATGTTTCCTAGTTATATCGATTGAAGCAAACTTTTACCTTAGTAATATCGTACTTTTATCCATCGTTCATCCATTAACGCTTTGAAATCTCGCATTGAATCTGGATTTTTTAAGCCAATAAAATGACATTTGAGTACAAATATTAATTGGCTAAGAGTCACATTTATAGTTATATGCTTCTGTTAATGAATTTACAATGTTAGAATTGATACAAAAAATTTATTATAAAACTTTTCTTGTTTGCTTGCTTCTATTCAATCTTATATATACGACGAACCAATTGTTACATAATACTATAATTTAATGATTTATAAAAATTGTTTCTTTAATGATGAAATAATATCGCACTCAATTTTAAAATATGAAAGGTTTTAAGGTAAAAGATTAACTGCACGAAAAGAAAGATGCATTTTCAAAGCAGACGTACAATTATGCAGATTCTAGCTTGGAAGTAGTCTTGCACCGGAGGATGAATAATTGAAAACATAGGAGGAGAAATAGAAGGGAGTGAAAAAAAAAGTAGATCAGTCTTAGCACGTTCTGTGAACGTATTGCGAGTATTTTCTCTTACCGTTCCAGTTTCTCCCTTCAAACGCATTCTCAACAAAACTCATTGTCTAGAATTCTCGCTACTTAAACGTTCATTCAGATACCACCACGGCGCCGACGGCGTCATAATTGCGCAAAAACTAGTCCGTTTTAATCGCGCGAAATTAAATGCGTGACTGAGAAAAACGCTTCAAATTATCTGCTTTTCATGGCTACTGATACAAAGAATTATGCACGCCGCGAATTCCATTAATATTTATAATCTTCTACTTCATATCTTCTATATCATAAAAATTCATTACTTTATTACAATGCATTTCTGCTTCGTTATTAGTATTATTAACATCGTAAATATGCTCATCATTCGTATTACCTTTTTTGTTTTGAAAAATTATGAAATTTATAAAGATCGCAAAAATATTAATCGACAAAGATTCGCATATAGAGAGAGAAATGAGTTTAAAAAAGCATTCTATATGTTTGTATGTCATTGTAAATAAGAGAAACAGATATTGATTTGTTTCTTAGAAAAATTGTTTATTTAATATTCCATATTACATTATTCACGAATTCGAAAAAAGGATATCGAATTTCGGAAAAACATGTTATTGGGAACTGTATTTCATTTGATGTTCTCTATCACGGATTATTTCGACACTCGAGAGAATCATTGGATAAGTAGACTCTTCACAAGACTCCTCGAAGAGCTGCCTTTAAGTCTTGCAGTAGCACTCAAAGTGAAGAGATTCGTCGAGTCCTTCCACATGGAAGAGCGCCATCCTTTCTCTTCATCAACCCCGCGGTCCTTTCTGTCCATTTACCACCCAGCCATCTTCACTTGTGAAAATACGAAAGCAACCATAATTTAGATGGCCATTCGGGTATCGGATCGTGTACAAAAGAGTGATGAAAGGCGTCTGGTACCCGAAGGGACAAGAAAGGGAAGATACGCTAGAAGGAATTGCTGCGGACAGTTTGGCACGAGACCACCATATGATCTCGTTGTGTATTTCTGTGTGAAAGCTCTAAAAGCTCCGTTGATGGTAGTTGGTCCTTGAAGGATTTTCCGAGGCAAAAGAAAGGAAAGTTATTGAAAGAAATCACAAAATGCGACGAGAAACAGTTCAGTTGATACTAATGGGCGTAACGAAGCATTTATATTAAAATTTGAAACACTGAATATATTTAGGTATAATAAAAATAAACAACTGCATATATCGTTCTCAGTCTTATTATTTCGATTAATTGATGTATAACAAAAAGCGAAAACGAGAAATTATTGGAGAATAAAAATATACAAGTTCTTTATAAAAAAATAACACAAGCAGAAAGCATTGAGTTTTGTTAGAGAAAAAAATCTTTACACGATAACGTGCTTAACAGATGCCTTGCTCTAATTAATTTTCTAATCAATATTTTCCATTATATCTCTTTTTGTCTCGAGTAAAAGAGTCTGTGTTTGAATCGCAAACAAGGCGCTCAGAAGAGATATCGACGAAATGATCCGATTATAGGATGGATAAATTAGGAAATGGAAGGCGATTGCCGCAATACAGATCACTCATCACTGAGCAAAGAAGTAAATTTGTTGTGGCGAAATGAACGGAAAACGCCACGGAGTTAGCCGCACCCGTCGCTAAGTCAAATCGTTTTCCGATATTGCTGAAGCTCCAGACTGATAATTAGAAGTTTCCTTTAATTGAGGCGATTCAATCGGTCCCTTACTCTGTCCCTCCGCCAACCGATCATCAGGGATTTTTAATCTCCCCTAAGATCTATAGTTCAAGATAGTACTGATTATTTGCATGTATAATTTCTTTCATTCGAGAAATCTCATAGAATCTTACAATTTATTATTCGGCGCATTATTTCACTAATCGAGATCGTAAATGCAGATACTACGTCGTGATGTAACACAAGTAGCTTAGAGTTAATTTGAATGAGATTAACTATTAGATAATATGTACATGTTATTAATTAGTCTTCAATGAAAATAACGTAATCGCGCGAATATCAAACGGTATAATTATTTCATACTGCATTTCTCAAGAAAGTTGTAATTATAATATTTATAAAAGCGTATATTTTATCCCACCTAATTTACATGCTGACGCCGTAATCGTGTTGTCGAGAATTCTAATCAGCGATGCGGAAAGAGAAATTCCTTCGAGCAGGATGTTTTATTTTGCTCGTAGGATAAAAGCCACGCGGTCGTAATGGTGCAGTCGCATAAAATAGCCGCGATTTAAGAGTGGCGTAAATCAAAATAACACATCCCCGAAACATTCCTCATCTCCCCGTGCGCGCCTTGCTGATACGTATGCGTCGCGCATAACGGCGGCGAATACAAACGCACCGTAACGCGGAATAAAACCGGGAATTCTTGGGTATTTTAAATCCTCCATCTGTTACGCGACTAAATGCGATATACGTGAATGAGAGTAATTTTCTTTTGATTATTCATTTGATTGTTCTGTGTTACTATGTATTACACTCGGATAAACCGAATATCCTCTAATTTCATTTTACAATTTCGAACACGAGGAATTCAATTCGTATGCAAAGCTGGAAAATCAAGGAAAGAAGTTTCCTTTAATGTGAATGCAATTCGAGGTAAATATATACGCCATATATTACGTTTCTTTAACCCGGATGTGCAATAACACCAATAACATCTGAGACACTGTGTGACAGTTTATTTCAACCGCAATAAATGGCGTACGACTTCATGGACTCAGTTACAGATGCAAGATGTACTGCAAAACTTAAATTGTATCGCGGCTGCATCTGATTAGAATGACTGTGGTTTCTATATACTTTTTCCCTCGCAAAAGATAGCGATGTAAAACTCGCAAATATACTTGACAATAAATTAAATAGGATTAAATTTCCGATTATTTCTCTTAAAATATATATTAAATCAATTACCATGCATTTATTATTTATTTAAGTAATTCATATAAACATGTTATAATATTATTTACTAATTGTGTACAGTTAAATGTATAATTAAATTATACTCAATTTGAGTTATTTTTAATTTCAGTCATTTTTATAGGTAGACACTTCTTCTACTCAGAAAATTCAATTAAAATAACGAAGTTAAATAATTTAATTTAAAAAATATATTAAATTTGATTCAAATTTAGTTTATTATTTATTTTTATTTTTATTTTTATTTACTCAGTTTATTATTTATTAAGTTTGTTATTACACACGGATTATTTATTTTAAAACTAAGCAACCACAACCACAAACATGGATTGATTTACATTTTGACATAGAAATTAAAAGTAATAAAATTTTATTTAATTCAAGAGATTGGGTTACCATTGTTCGTTTGATATCTAATAGTGTAGTTATACGATGATAAAATCGTTTCATACCAGAATATACGGACGAAGATTAAACCGCCAAAATTAATTAAGAATGAATTCATAAAGGGAATTCATAATTGCAAAAGGAACAGCGTATCTTATATGCGAAAAGAACCATACACACAGCGTACGTATTACTGTATTTCCTGCGGTTGCATTCAATTGCTGAAACTTTTCCAAATACGTTTTTTTCTCCAATATTCGAACCACAATCTTACTATCGAATCACCCGGGATTCGAATAACGCCTACGAAGCTGATGCGAATCAACATCACGGAAACAGCACCTATTTTCGCAAAATCCATTTCACTTACTATCAGACAGCATTTCGTCGCATTTGTTGCTTCGACATGATCCGAGGCAAGAAAACTACGTTTTTTCGAACAAGATAAAGTCAGGATTTGAAGTAAGTTGAGTTGAGTATAGAAAATATGACTGTGGGGATAATTTTCTAATTTATTACATAATTTACCGTTTTATTCTGCGATATTTCAGCAAAACGGATAAATGCATAAAGAATAAACAAAAAACAAGATTATTTAGAATTAATTAACATCAACATTCGCAAACAATAAAAATAATAAATATTTATCATTAGACGTTCTTCAAATTACATCTGTAATTAAAAATTATTTTCTACATTAGCAATTCGTAAATTATTATTATCTTTTGTTAGATTTTTAAATTACTGGTAGGAAAAAGATGAATTTATTCGGTGAAATGTCATATTTTATATATCAATACATTCGTTATGTGTAATGAATGAAGTACCATCGAATGGAAAAAGTCCGATATTCCAATGCCAGAAATATTCCTGTCAGTATCAACCAAATTGCAATATTCATCCGAGTAAAGGATATTTTAATCCATCACATGTTATTTTTACAAAGGTCGTTCACCATTGGTTTGATTATACTTCACTTAGCTTTGCCAAATAGATAATATATGAGAACATTCGATTTGATTAAACGTTATTTATCGCATTATATTAATGCAACCACGGTGAGATTATCGATATTTCATCATCGTATTCGCAATACAAAGAAAAAAGGACGGATTGATTAAAAAGTTTTTCCCGAGCGGAACAAACTACTGCTCAAATGAACATTGCTGTAATTGCTATAATACATCTTGCTTTATTGCAGTATACTTTATGCAATACATCAAACAATGAAGTGTACTTTTTATTAACGTATTGCAGCATAATCAATTAATTTTGCAATGAATAAAAGTACGATTCCGGAATGAAGTAACATTTCTGTCAGAATTTCTGTTTCTCTCGTGAAAATCCATAAATAAACTGTCGTTGTAAATAATTAAATCCTTTTCACTACGATATGCACTAACGCTATATGGCAACATATTCAAAGTATTTTCAAAGCTGCACACAATATTCTACATTTGCTTACAGGTAGATTATTTTAGAGACATTGTCGATTTAAGATATCAAGTTGATGCAGGTTTTATCGTTATTACCGGCAATATCGGATCGATATAGCGAAATAGGCGCGGCGCCTCGAAATAAGACGGTTTCGAATGCCATTTCCTTCGATCACTACGAATCGTCGACTAGCTTTCAAGAGTCTCGCGGCAGAGAACGGCGGTACCTTCCAAAACGTCTTGGCAGACTTTTCGAAATGGAATTTTGCCACGAGGCCCTCTATATCTCATCCGCTCCCCATGTAGCGTGTCTGACAACGGAAAATACCTCGAGTTGGGCTTTGTATGTTTTGCCCGAGCTTTGAAATCCTCGAAGAGCGAAACGAGATCTTGCTGCCGTGCGCTCACACATGCACGTATCCGACCGTGCGCTAATCTCAGCAGGGAAACGATTCGAATCATGAAAACCGACCACCTATGCTATGAGCTTTATAAACTTCTCGAATATCGAGTGGTGCCACTTTTTTCTGATTCTTTCTCGCTACTTCTGCCTTTCATCGGAAATATTGAAAATATAGACGGTCATGTTAAATTTATTATGTTAAATTATACCCAATTTGAATTATTTTTAATCATTTGTATACGTTATACAAGAAATATATATAAACTTTATTTTCTCGTAGAATTTCGAAATCACTCATGGTCATAATCATGTCTATAGGTTTATATATTTCTTTCTTCCTTGTAGAATTTTGACAAAATCGCTTATGACCAGACTAAATTTATACTCAGTTGTCAAATTGATATTAATATCAGATTTATATCCAATTTGAGTTATTTCTAATCATTTTTATAACGCCATTGTTCCCATTCAATATGTTGTTAATTGGATTAGAACAATGGATACATTAACAAGAAATACATTAACAATTTAATTCAACAAACTGTATTAAATTTAATTAAAATTTAGTTTATTATTTAGTAAATGTAACATGTAATAGGGTAAATGCACCACACAGTGGATCAGGCACTAGTTCCGGATCACTTTTTATATTTAAATAATTAAGTATTTTCCATTAAATGGTACATGTCACAAGATTCTTTAGCATTTGTTTTATCTCTTTCAAGTGTCAATTGTATTTAATTTATTAGAAACAGCACTACACATTTTATTGGTATTAACTAATTAAATATGCGAGGTTAATGTACGTATCTTTAAAAATTCATTTGAAGTGTAATATAAGAATTGCCTTATAGCTTTTATAGTAGATAGTAATAGCATTAAGTTTTATGGAAAAAATCAACGTTATGCTAAGTTGAAATTAGTGTCTGCGAATATTGTTTAATCACTTATATTATAATGATACTTTTGTTGTGTAAATCTTTTAAGTTATAAAAATGTTTAAAAACTTATCAAATCTTATAAATGATGCCATCACGAAAAGATTTATTTGTTTTAAATATCAAAATAGAATATAAAATAGTGTATATTTAAAAAGACTATTCATAATTTAACTATTTTTTATTGTTTAAGTTTCATTTCTTAATTGTCATTGATTTTTAACTGTCACTAATTATAAATAAATTTAAATATGTTAAAATTACATCACGATTCATAATTAGACTCTAAAATTAGATGTATCATCAATTATAATTTCGTTATATTACAATATGCATGTGCAAATCATTTTTATTATTCTTATTACAGGATGTAGTAACGTCGTCAAAAAGGAGAAAATGTTTGATGAATTGATCCGCAATTACTACATGTAGTGGATAATTGTCATTACTTTATTTAATTCAAATTAAAACATATAAAACGGTTATAAAACGGGAATAAAATCATCCATAATGTAATCTTTGTGATTAATCATGACTATTAAATATTTTATTAATTGTTTGATATTGTTCTGGATAAAAATATGAATTCTTTTTTAAGAAGAATCACAATTGGTTTTATCGTACATTAATGGATGATATTTACTTTGAAATTAACTATAAAAATGGATTTATATTTTATTAAATTGATTTATATTTAATACACATAAAGATTAGAAAATTAAAAAAAAATTTTGTTAAAAATAACAAAATGTTATTTTTTAATTCATAGAATTAGATTATCATTACTCTTTGGATATCTAATAGTATGTTATATATTAAAAGCGTTATATATTAAAAGAGCCTACTCTATCTTATATATTTCAATCTTATGCTTGGATTTGATACACTTACATTTGAAATCAATATCTGGGACCTTTGTGTGCACGCTGTACCTTTGCGGATCGGTTCAAAGCCAAAATGGCTATTATGCACATAACATCTGACCAAACAGACAGTGAGCAATTTCAGCTGGTCAATATGGAAACATCATCCTCGGCATACGGAAATCTTCCTCGAATGGAGATATTCGATCAACTTGGAGGATCAGCATATAATGCCCGCTAATCCTTCGAGATGAGATGAAACGGGAGACGAAGTCCAGCGGAACTGGAAACGTAACCGGAAGTTCTCTATCTTGTTCGCGCATGGACAGTTCGATAGTCTATACGAAGTATATAATTCGCGTGTATTGGCATATAGTTCGCGAAAGACGGTATTACGGATATTGAATAATACTGAATGATTTAATCATACTAAGTATAAAAAATACTTTTTATTTATAAAGTAATTTATATTTTAAATATTGTTTTCTAATGCATAAATACATATATGCAAACATAATATTACGCTACTCTTCATTAAAATGGAAGATGAGACAGCGATTGATGCATTTTACTCATCCTCCTTCGCGAACGGTTACACATGACGCAATATCAAGTGTGAAACCGGAAAGTTTTCATCAGATATGATCCAATAATTCACGGCGCAGCTGCGACAACGCGCCTGTGCCCGTCTTTATTAATAATGAGAATACTACTATACCTACTTTTTCAACTGTACACGAAGATGCGAATCTCTTGGCAACGCAAACACACGTACACATACGCATGAACATTTGCAGTCAGCCAACGGCGCAGACTTGCAATTAGCGGCTTAATAACTTCGCCGCTTTGTAGGAATTAATTGGAAACCAATGAATGCGAATGAGGTTGCGAGAACGTAGAAGTTCCACGGCAGAGGGAATCTCCCTATTGTCTAGCTGGCAGTCCCGAGCTAAGCCAATTATCGGGCGTCCGGAAACGCCGAGATTTGGCGAGACTAATTTATGCCGGCGGTCTCGTGATTCCACTCTAAGATCGCCGGCGCATACTGATTACTTTAAATACGAATCCATTGCAATCGCTAAAAAATCGATTTAAAGAATATCCACCGAGAATAATATAACGGAAGAATATCGCCATATTAATAAGTTTTTGAATGTTACATTATATCCTTTACTATAAAATTATATTCGCGAGGAAAAAAATAAAAGAAATAAACCTATATTATTAAACTGTTTGAGTTATACTTCTGCTACTAATTGCGCTAGCAATGTAATATATGTTCCCTTAATTATTTAAAAAAATATATTAATATTCTTGATAAGGGAAGGAGATAAGGAAATAAAAGAAAGAGAAAATATATATTCGAGCGTAGCCATCGTAATACATCTAGAATTGATTCTGTTTCCGGCAGGAGATCGGCACTTATGTTTCAACGACCAAAAGACTAGAGAGATCCAATGAAGTCGCCGGATACATTAGTGGAAATGGAAAATACTGGAAGTGTGGAAATCGTATTCTCGTCTCTTCTCGACGAAAGTTCATACATGCAAGATCATTTGAGTTGGCTCTTCGTGGTTCATCCGTGACTGCTCTCGTTTTTACCTTTTTATCCCTTTACAAAAGAGTACACTTAGCCCTTAATCCTTCCTCTTATCAGGAATATTGAGAATAATGCGGCAATCTTAAACGATCTTAGAACTTTGATATTGGTTATGCCACAAAAGAATTTGAAAAACTTTCCGGACGACAGATTTTTCGAGTAAGAAACTTCGCGAATCTTGTTAGCCTTGTGAGTTCACAGCTTTCTTCATACTTTTTTTTCCATGTAACATAATAACGCGATAATCGATTTGAAAGCATGCTATAACAGCAGAGTATTTTTTCAATTTTGTTTAAAATTTATATATGCGCATTAATTATAAAAAGTAATTATTGATATATCATTTTTAGATATTTAATT
>NW_017259291.1:1111696-1125539 GCF_001594045.1 Atta colombica | reverse complement strand
GATCGGTTTAAATATTTTACATCTATCGATAATACGAAATTCTGCAATTACCCATGATATATATATATATATATATATTCAGATAAAGATGTGAAATATTATTAGAAATGTTCTCTAAATAAAAATATCTTGAAATACTTATTATTATAGAAAAAAAATTTATTAAAATACATTTTTGTAAAAGTGGAACAATTTACAAATAATAATTTGTAAAATTATTATTTGTAAATTATTTTAAATTCATTTGATATTAATTTTTTTAGTATTGATTATTTAAGTCTATTCTCAGACATTCTTTATTTGTCACGAATAATAAAGTTAAATTCTTGAAATGAGTTTATGTATATCTCTTTAACGATTTTATTCAATCCTGAGTAAGAATAGAATAGTGTTCATTTCTACTGCATGCACCTGCTTTCTATTTTAAACTGCGTGAACTTTTGCCCCCGATGAATTTGTCACTACATTTTAATTTAATTTGACGATGTTGACGCGATTAACAAAAGTGTCGAATTGAATTAAACGCATTTAGCTGTATCTCCCAACTGTTATTTTTCATACATTTAGCGCCTCTTAAATTATTGGATATATAAAAGCAGGGAAGGTCGTACATTTTCCTGGAATACCTGTTTTCATTTAAAGTAGGTACTGTGTATCCCTTATGCGCATTTTATCAAACACAAAGTTAGATGTGTTTATTATTTATGCATCTATCCTGCAATATGCAAATTAAATACATGCATATACAGCGCATACTTTTTAATGTATTTATATAAATAAACTTTAGCAGGATTTCGTTTTACGATTTTGTGATAGCGATCATAATAATTATTATTCTTTACAGTATATTTTAATAATTGGAATATTAGGTGTACTTTGCTTTTTTTCCAAAATTCGAGGCATATTATTGTAAAAAACTGGTTATACATTTATGATTCAAAGTATTATCCATCGCTGGCCACTACTTTCTCCCATCTTTCGGATAGCATACGAATCCCGCGTCGAAAAAACTGGTCATCTTTTGAGGCTATCCACGAATCGATCCAATTTTTTACTTCTTCATAAGACCGGAAGTGCTGGTCAGCCAGGCCGTGTGCCATTGATCGAAACAAGTGATAGTCAGAGGGAGCAACGTCTGGAGAATACGGCGGGTGGGGTAGGACTTCCCATTTCAACGTTTCCAAGTATGTCTTGACCACTTTCGCAACATGGGGTCGAGCATTGTCATGCTGCAAAATCACTTTATCGTGTTTCTCGTTGTATTGCGGCCGTTTGTCTTTCAATGATCGGCTCAAACGCATCAATTGCGTTCAATACCGATCGCCTGTGATTGTTTCAGTCGGTTTTAACAGTTCATAATACACTACGCCGAGCTGGTCCCACCAAATACAGAGCATGACCTTGGACGTCAAAATTACCGTTCTTGAAGCGTTGAAACCACTCACGACACGTTCTTTCATTAATAGCGGCCTCACCATAAGTATTTGAAAGCATTCGATGAGCCTCAGCCGCAGATTTCTTCATATTGAAGCAAAAAATTAAAACCTCCCGCAAATAACGAGAATTTGGCTCGTAAACTGACATTTTCAATCGAGAATAACTTTATGATGCAGACACAAATCAACTAATGTTTCTATGGGGTTATGTTGACAGATGTCCAAGTTTATTGTATGACATCTATGATGTATTTATTTCGACCACCACTTACCGCTAAACCCATCTATAGGAACGGCGGAAGCAAAGTTGTACAAGTTGTAATATATTATTATGGTTAAAATTATTTATTAATAAGACATCGGAAGCAAATATATAAGAAAGAATATATAATCAATTCATAGTTAACAAGAATCATATAAATTATCTTTTTGTGACATACATTCTCTCTCTCTCTCTCTCTCTCTCTCTCTCTCTCTCTCTCTCTCCCCTCCCACTCTCTCCCTCCCTCATTCACTCACCTCCCCCCCTCTCTCTCATAGGCAAAATTTAAGAAATTACGGGAAAATCTATTAATTTTATTTTGTAGACGAGGACAAAGTATAATTTGTAGTCTATCAAGGCTTTAATATCAGTAAAGTCTAAGGATGAAGAATAAAGAAAAAAACACAGATTACGAGAGAAGCGAGGCCCAAAGCAAACCAGCCTAGAAAATAACTTGTTCCTCCATCTTAACAATGAGATAGAAATAGAAAAAGCCTGAAGAAAGAAGTTAACTGCTCAGGGGATCTGAGCAGTTCGGCGATCATCTCTGGAAAAGATTAAAACTTCCACCTCGCTAAACTCCACTTTAACCTTCACCGTCAAATGGGATGAGTCTCTTTACTCTAGCCTATCGAGACTATTCTTTCTCTCAATCACAATCCTTTTGTTTTGAATAAAAGCAATGCTTCTAGATTATTAAGCACAGAAGGTAAAAACATTTTTATAATGTAGCTGACAATCTCTCTCTCTCTCTCCCCCCTCCGTCTCTCTCTCTCTCTCTTTCTAAAATTTTGCGTTGATTATAATAGTCGATATAAGTAGAAATAATATATATATATATATCTCTATTGATCAAAATTATAAATGAATTATAAATGAATATTTTTTATGTTACATTATTAGTATTAGGACATATAAATTTATAGTCATAATTTACGTGTATTATACAAATAATGATTTCAAATAATTAAAAGATATATACCTGTAATAATTAATTATTTTTATTTGAAATATATTTGAATTGTTATAATGTTAAGACGTACTAATGAACCAGCGTAGCTTATCGATTGAATTTTAAGACAATATGAAATATAATGTGACCAAATTGACTATACAAGTTTGAGAGAAAGTAGAGTATATTGGGCTTTTCTTTATTATGTGATTGATGAAAGATCGTTCTTTCTTGGGTTCACTCGCGGGCTCAATTAATTAGATATGTTAAGGATAATGTTAAAGAATCTTTCTGAGAGAATCATAAACTTCTGAAGCATGGGAATCTTAAAAAAAAAGATCTACCACTTTTGTCACAATCCTTCAGCAGAAGGAAAAAAATCTTTTAGGGGACCACAAGTACGTGTTCTGCTGAAGTGGTTAATTCATAAAATGGTTAGTTTATAAGGATAAGACTTTCCCTTGTTGAGCTGATGTGCTTTAATATTTGATTCCATTCCATGAAGTGTCCTTTTTAGATGTAATGCAGTTATACAGCTAAGAAGAAATTATATATACTTTTTTTCATAAAAATATATGATAAAAATATATCTAATAATAATAACGATTTATTAAAACCGTATATGTAAATAAGAAACTAAGAGTTAAAATCTATATCGGTCGAATCTTACAATTAGATGCTTAAATTTTCATGTGAATTTATATACTACATATATGTAGTCATTTGAACTGCGTGCCAAATTGATTTTCCGTAGAAATGCAACTAAACTATTGTAGTAATGTCACAAATTAAAATATATTATCTTTTCTATGAGAAACCTATAACAAATAAAAGCCATCTATCATATAAAGGTTAATCAATTATCGTGAATGAGAGATATTTGAGCGGGGAGATCTTCGACGATTCGATGTTACTAATTTGTCTTGCAAAATTACGAAACGATTAATCTCACTCGCGGACATCCGGTACGTGTCAGTTCAACATCCCGAAACTCGTTAGACCAGTGCTGTTAATTTTCGGATCTTGACGCATTCTAATCCATGACGTATATTCGCGATGGATTGTCCCGTGCCGTATACGAACTGTCGTCGGACGACACGCGGATCCATCAAGGATTCGTATGCACAATAGCGATAACGATCTCTCCCCACACAACAGTTAAAGCAGCTTCTCTCGTCGTAACGTGCACTTAGACGGTCTGATACTTCTGCACAATGCACGAGGCGCGAGTGCATGCGAGGAACAATACGGTACACCCGCTACGCGAATCCACCGCACCATTGCAAGACTGTAGCGAAGAACTTGTCCAAAATAACCATTTTCTAAGCTTGGGGGGATAAACTGGAATTTCGTATGAGCCAACCAGTCGAAATATTCACGCCAACCCGATGCGGCTCGATGCCAGGATCAACGGTTAACGTTAACTGCAACCTCTATACTCAACTCCCGTTCGAATTTTGGCAATTTTGTGGCGAGCGTCCAGCGTAGCTCTTGCATGAATGCGGTTAAGAGGTATATGGACGAAAACAAATTCCTCTCTGAACGAGACGGACACTAGCTAATTGAATTTTCATTGTTTAGCGTATATTATTAATAAGTACATTATGCATTATCCGCTTGGTGGTTCGATTAAATAATGCTTCTTCTAATCAAGTCCTAAAATTATGCTTCTCATAATAATATGAATCCGTTTTTTAATAACAATAACATCGAATTGAATTCTTATTAAAAAAATTCTTATTAAAAAATCTTATGAAAAATAATTTCTTTATAGGATTTAATTAGAAGTAATAATATTTAAATTGAATAATCAAATGATAATACGATCTTATTTACATACTTATCTGAAGACACGATAATGTCTTATCATTAAGAGCGCAACATCAAGGACGGATTTTATATATATATATATATATGCGAAAGGTTTCGCCTCCTTCCCTCCTCTCTCGTAAAATCAAAATCGATTTTTTTTATTAAATCTCGCTTTGCGAAAAATTGGAAACCTATGTGGAACTGCGCTTCGCATGGAAAGTTGTAAACCCATGAGCGATTCCATATTAGTTTACAACTTTTTAACAGATAACAAAAGCAGAGCAGGCTTTTATTTTCAGTGAAAACATGTTGAATGAGCATAATTTCATTAAAATTGATTTCATTAAATGGATTAAAATTTGAGGTAGCGATTCTAAACAAATACTGATCAAAGTGTACATAGTGCTGCATAAAGTCTGTGCAACAGATTTTGTGACCTCAATAGTTCAATTTAAATGATTAATATCTCGATATATTCGCGGTATTTACGGAGCCAATCGCCACGTTTTTCTTCAGATTCTTTCATTTTGAGTAAAAACGCATCAAATGAGTTAATTTCATCAAAATCAAAAGTAAAGTAACTATTCTAAATAATTACCAAAAATATTAATGATTAATCTTAGGATAATATACCCTTAGCACAAAATACTGGCGTAATATTGGGAAACAAATATGCAACCAATATTAAATATTAGGTAAGAATTGCATACCTAATATTGGTCCAATAATGTAGACACCTAGTCATATTTAGCAAATAATGGTTCAACAATATTTGGTCAATATCGGAGATTCAAATTTTACAAAATATTGGCTATACATTGTTTTTCCATTATTTTGCCAATATTGGGCAAAAATTGAATTCTCAATATTGGTCAAAATTATTGAACCAATATTGGGTCAACATTTTTTTTTGTTTGCAAGAAGAGAAGAAAAGTCTTCACAAAGCCCATCATCCAGTTAGGTACTCCCAAGGGGAGAACTTAACCGAATAATGAGAAGACGCCCAGGGGCGTTGATGTGTCCTTGGTTCCTCTAAATATGCTGGATTCGATGCGTCTGCGATCTCCCCATGAAGAAGAACAGCGAGTACTATCACTTACCTCGCTAAAAAAATTCTCCTTAACTAGCACCATCGCAAGACTAATTGAGAGCATCCTGGAACCGTCTACTCGGCATTTCATCAGGGTGCCCCCAAATCATGGAGTATATGCCGCACCAAACATCCGGTATTCTATCCTAAAAAAGAATCTAACTTAAAAAATTAAAATTAAATTAACCTACCTTAAATTTTAATTAACCTACTTACATTATATACATGCTCCATATCTCAGCTATCAGATCCCGAGAAGGCAAGGGTGGGAATCATCCATTGCCTCTTCTGAACCTGATGCTTATGCTTCGCCCGTTCCTTTCTCATCATGGCCTCATAGAAGGCCGTCCGCGAGGACCATCCAGGACCGTGAGGAATCCATAGCGGATCTAATAATAGCGCCATTCTATTAGGCGCATTCAATTCTAGGAAACGTCGAAAAACGCCACACACAAACCCACCCAAATAGAACAACAGCGTGTGGACAGCTGTAATCTCCTTCTCACAATGTGCGCACACCGGCGAATCAGAGCGCCCTATAGAGGAAGATCTTAAAACACCCATGATAACTTGGGTCATACGATAAGTGAGGCCTCCATGAGAACGAGCCATCCAATCGCCAATGCAATCAGAGCTTCCTGCTCTATTAGGAGCTTCCGGAGGGAGGCCAAATTAGGAGTAGTCTCTCCTTAGAGTGGTGGAACTCCATCTCCCGAATAAGGTCCTGGGTCCTCGGCAGAATCCCTCCGGATGATTTCCCTCCCGCGCTGGTATGCTCGTCAGGCAGTCCTCACGAACCTAAATCAATCTCGCCAAGATGGCCGCAGCCTCGTGGGAGACGGTGCGATAGGCTCTTATTACTCTGAGTGCTAGCCGTTGCTGGAGCACCACCATACGACACATACGCCAGTCCCCAGTCACAGTCTGCGCCCATATCGGCGTCCCATACGACGATCACTGATATGACCATCGAGACATAAACACGTCGCCTGTCCTCTCCCGATCTACCGATATTGGTGAGCCTGTCTATAGCGGCGGCCATCCTTCAGGTCCTAGAGAGGAGGAGGCGAAAGTGATCCCGGAAAGTCCATCTCGAATCCAAGACTAATCCCAGGTATTTCATGATAGACTCCACAGAAACCACCATTCTCCCCCCTCTTGACCCAAAGGGATACCTTAAGAACTTCGTCGGCCATAAAGACAATCGAATGACAGTAAAGCCTAAGTTTTCAATATTGGGCCAATATTGGGGATTCAATTTTTATTCAATATTGGCTATACATTATTTTTCTACTATTGGGTCAATATTGGTTCAACAATATTGTGTCAATTTTAGGAGTTCAATTGTTTTTCAATATTCTTGAAAATTGGACAAGCAGTGTATAGTCAATTTTTGGTAAAAATTGAATTTCTAACAATTATTTATACGTGGACAAGACGATTTTGATAAAGCTACAATTTAGCTAAATACAGAAAATAATTTTAGACCATCAAAATGGTTAGGACACTCAACTATTGTTAG
Source organism: Atta colombica (assembly GCF_001594045.1). NCBI lineage: Eukaryota > Metazoa > Arthropoda > Insecta > Hymenoptera > Formicidae > Atta > Atta colombica. Next base: position 1,118,465 of record NW_017259291.1, on the reverse strand, counting down.
AATGTCAAAACTTTTTCCAGCATTGTTCATCATACTTGAGATTCCTGTGTAATTATTTAGATAGTCCGAAAATTATTTTTAAGTCTGTCTCTATCTAAATTTTTAATACATCAACAAAATTGTTTTTTTATGTAATCATTGAATCATTACGTTAATCATTGAAAATTCAATTAGCCATTATCCATCCGCTTAAAAGGAATTATACGTGAGATAAGGAAATTATATCCCACAAGATGAGCTCAGTTTCTAATGCGACAATATCGAATCGTCACGAATAAATAAATATTATTCACAAGTCTGCAATAAATAAAATGATTTACTAGCAGATATTTTGTTTAGAATTATTCATGCAGACACAAAGTTTGCGGGTTTAATTAGTTTGTACTATTACAATGAGTTATTTGTCATGTCCATGTTCTATCTCAAGGGGAGGAATAGTAAGGAGCAAGGGAATTGACAAGATCAAAGCAGCTAGGTCACCAGAACAAGCGCAAAGTGATAATGATGGTATCGGGTATTGTTGGAGTTAATGCTCCTATTATACTTGTGAAATACGTTTCACTTTTCTAAAGCGTAGCCGCATAATTGAACATAGTGACAGAAAGATCAGAGTTACCGTGACGGGGATGGTTTTTAGAGAGACTTTTATTGAAGCAATCGCGAGCAGAATGATCTTGCTAGCTTCTTAAGAGACGTCGTTTTTGCAATCGATACCCGCGCTCTCTTGGGAAGGCATCGTTTCTTGCATCGTTTATGCATAAGCCACCTTCCGTTGCACCCCCACGTACTGCTGAGTAAACGTGATATTGCGATGGAGCTGTGCTAGGATGGATTCGAAAGAGGGTCGGGGAAAGGGTGTAAGCTTGTTGGCCTGGTTACTGCGCAAAGACGTAATGGGTTCTGTTTCTCGCTCCATGGCTGAGATAATAAGGAGTGATAGTAGGATTATTAAGGAGCGCATCAGCACGCGCTGTCTGCCACGTATCATTTCAGGGGTTGAGATCCTCTCTGTAGATCCCGGCTGCCGTTTCCATACTCTAGGAATTTCTCAAACGATCGGAGACGCGAGAACGAGAGTATCGATGGTAATGTGCGGGCCATTATTCCACGCCTGTGAATACGTGTCGTAATTAAATGTAACAGTCGTGTAAACGTCATTTTGTGTGTGTGTGTGTGTGTGTATGGTGTGTGTGTGTGTGTGTGTGTGTGTGTGTGTGTAAGAAAGAAAGAAAGAGATTTAATAAGATCAGAAGTAGAATTTGCGGCATTTGTGATTTTATTAAATTGTACAAATCATGAATTGCATAGTTCTTTAGATACAATATTTTTATTAATGACATATTATATTATTAAAATGTAGAAAATTGCATTACAAGAATATCCGTATAAAATTCTTGTTCGCAATAGTTCTTACTCGCTCAAGTAAGAATAATAAAAATGTCTGCAGACAATAATAATGACATATGATACAAGAATTAAATAAAATGTAGGTTGTTTTTAATTAAATAAAATGATTACACACGTGTAATTATTAATTGTATAAATTAATTGTAACATCCAGTTAATTGTAATGTTATGCTCGAGAATATTACATACGGATATTACGATGTGACATTTATTTCAATGAAAATAAATCTCTAAATATTAAAGTAAACGGACCGGAATAAAACATATTACACGTGATCACGTTATTATTAACTTAAAATTCTGCGAAATATAAAAAATCCGTTCACATTTTCGCATAGTAATGCTTTTTCGCATAGTTCTGCTTTTATTGTAATAACGAGCAGGCAGACGAAATTGTTCACTTCTTCTTTCCACACAGAAGAGATGTCCCGCGGCTTTATCGTTTATCCCCGTTAGTGAATTCAGCTTTCCATTCTTTTTCCCTAAGCGGACAAAGAGGGAACGTGGCAAAAATTTAAATGGGAGCAAGAGAATCCCAGTTGAAATTACATCCATTTCGAGTCACGCAGGAACTGCGCGTAAGAATTTTTCATGTTAAACGGTGAACTCGGATAAGATGGTCCCAAATGTGATACAGAAGTGCAGAAGGCACATGTACGGAAGATCCTCGCATCGCGACAGGATCTAATAGTGGAAAATCTTACGAAGGGCTGTTTGCAGTCGCTTGACAAGATATTTGTTAGATTTAACAGCATTCGCCTCGTCAGTAAACAAGACATCGTGCTCTGCGTAATCTCTTTCCACCTGCGCGCGGAAATCGCGGGAAGATCCTTGTATAAAATTACATCTCGTAGGGGGCTGAGGGAATTGAGCGCAAACTCTCATAAAAGTTGCAGTCGGATGCTTCACGCTCGTTTTTAACGAAGCAGAATATTAAATCTCAGCTGACGAAAAACCGGCATATGTATGTATGTATGTAAACGCTTTTGCCGTGAATTACGATCGCGGCTTTCAATCCACGACAGATATAAAATACGATTATAAGTTCGTATATAATTTACATGCGCGATATTAAGAATTCCGACGCGCCCCCGTAAACGGCAGAGGGAATGATCTCGTACTGTAAAATTCCGCTCGTATCATCGCATTTCTAGCCGCCGCATGAGTACCGCATTTTCCACTTGCATTTATGCATTCTGCAAATTTTTTTTTAGCATATTATTACGTTTTCATTAACAAAGAAATTCAAAATTAAATAAATAAGCATTTTTAAGTGTTCTTATTATCTTTATTGGCCTTATATATGAAATAATGTCTTCAACACGTTTATTTAAGAAATCGTAAATGTAATCCATTTATCAGTTTTATAAGTTTTTAGAATGATAAATGATGGAATTAAGATATATATTTCATATATTTGGTTTCGAGATATAGATCGGTTTAAATATGCTGTAGAAAGTCGTTTTGAAAAATGTGCTGAAAAATGTAAATCACTCTCACGTGCGAAGAATATTCTGAAATATTTTGATGTATTGCGATATTGCGATGTCAGAAAGAGTTTCTTTCTTACATAGTAAACGACATGTGCTATAAATAATATGATGATTTTTGCATATTACTTATGCAATCGAAAGTTTAATCTACAACATCAATGTCTTAAATATTTAAAAAATTTAATTATAGATTATATATATAGAATTATATACGTAAGTCAATAAAAAAACCCGGATTAAATTTATAAAAATTTTAATATTTACTTAATTTAAATTTGATTTCTGTTGCTTCAAAATAATTTTCTTCTGCATTTAAATAAAGATTATATTATTTCTGCCATATCTCAAACACAAAAATCTGAAAATTTTTGTTTTGAATTAAGCATCTTTTGAGATTCAACTTGGATATTTTTGACTATTAAAGTTCTGTTGACTATTAAAATTCTGAACTTTGCGATAAATGTCTTCACACAACCATCTCAATGTTGCAGTAAAATATCTGCGTTTACTGTCTAACCAAAAGAAACAAATTCCTGTGATATACAATTCCAATATGTGTGCGTGCGTGCGTGCGTGCGTGCGTGTGTGTGTGTGTGTGTGTGTGTGTGTGTGTGCGCGCGTGTGTGTGTGTTATGAATATTTTAGTGAGGAATGTGATAAACACTTTACAGCTTTCTGAAGAAATTTATATTTTCTCAAAAATTATTCTCTTTATAAATAAATCAAATATTGATATTATCTAAGATTTATATGTCCAGAATTTAAAAAATTAGATGTTAACAATATATATAACAATATATATAATATAATAATTTCGGTAATTTTCCTAAGCGCAGTAGCAATATCATCTTGAAGAAAACCGCATTCTCCATTTCTTTTCGAAGAGAAACTCTTTTGGAGCTATGGAACACTTTTGCAGCTATGAAAACAATACGCTTTTAACGTAAATGATCTCGGTGAATCGTAACCATAAAAGTAATTTTGCCCACGTAACCCATTCAGGCCGACTTTTTAATAATTTATACCGGAAAAACGACGAAGAGAGCGTGATGTCATATAACCGACTTCTGATAAGTATGCCTCTATGTGCAGAAGCCACGTAGCTAAGGAGTTGCAGCTGGAACTCGAATGCTTTTCCAGGTCAGCAGTCGAAACTGCGCGACCATGGATGCGCGAAACGCCTCGGGCTCACCCTGTTTCCGTGTTTATTTACGATACCACGTAGTCGACACGTTTTTCCAAAAGCGCCTTGTATATTTCCGTTTTATGCCTCTGTAACCACACACTTGCCCTTCCTCATTTTGACCATTTTCACCTTCCTCTGTTTGCCATATTCGATCTGCTTGTTTGCCCTTTGTCACGTTACTTTTCAACATTTCTCGGAAATTTCTTTCGATTGTCAAAAGAATTTTTATCAGACGTTTTCGTTTGCCATGTTTCGCTCTTTGCTTATCCATAAAGTGGGATAGTTGCTTACGCAACAAGCATTACGACATAAATAATGTTCAATTGAATGATTTGCAGGACATGAAAGTTTCTTTTAGCAAGAGATCTCGGGGTAAAAAGCGTATCTGGCGTTTCGCGAAAGATTATGCGGAATAAACTTTGCGCTAATCTTTGCGAAAAGCGTCTTTGAAACTGGTATAAGATGGAAAGAAATTAATTGCAACCATTAATTTTAACACTTCGAAATCTATTTAGAGAGAGAGAGAGAGAGAGAGAGAGAGAGAGAGAGAGAGAGAGAGAGAGAGAGAGCTTCTCTAGAGATGAAAGCGCGATTCCGAGATTGGTTCGTTTTCTATCTATGTATAACGTCTGTTTTCGTATAGCAAGCATTTTTCACATTTACGCGGGCAATTCAATTTGACGGATTAAATTCGCTATAATATGCTAGTAAAGGTAGCTCTATTTCTCCTATATTGAATATTTCTTCAAAGATTATTTAATGAGTTTACTAAGAACGTTATATCTAAAATGGTATTCCGACCGACCGAGTCACTTGTACAAAGAACGACAGTGAATTAAATCGACAATCATCGCGTTAGAGAGATCTCATCCTACGGATAGCCACGAACAAACGTTCGTTGAAACTTACATTATTAAAGAAGTCGGGCTTGCTGGATTTCCATAGCTGAAGGAATCAAGAAACTGCTTCCATGAGAATACCGTTAGATTTTTTTCTCATTGATTCAATGTGGTGCCCCCCAAGTCGACTCGAGCGAAGACATCGAAGAACCGGAGCCGGTGAATTATTAAAATCGAATTCCTTCGAATCTTCCAGAGACAGAAAGGGTTCCGCTGCGATGGGACGAGGGAAGTAGGACGCGTTAAGGGATAGGAAAAGACGAGGAGAAGAAAAACGAAATCCATCGCGATATTGGCTGGCAATTGATGCGAACTTTGAAGACGTCGCGTTCGGTCGATTGGAAGCCGAGCCGTATTTTACTTATTGCTCACCTTCGGTCACGCTCAAACCGTAACTTCGCAGTCTGGAAAAGTAATTAAATGATAAAAGCGTCGATGAAATTCACATTTCGCAGAAGGGCACGACCGAGAGATCCATAAATTAAAGGAAACGCAAAGAAAATCTAAAATATTTTTCTTGTACAAGTATTTATGGTCAGTACACCAATGTAAGAGTTTGATGTATTAAATATCATAAGCTAGAAAATCACTTTATTACATCATATTAGAAATTCTATATAATATATGGTATAATTCCGGCAAATACGCCGCGCTGGGATTTTTATCGCAGAAGTAAAAAAAAAATAGAAGAAATGAAGATAATTTTCTCGCAATTGCTTTGTTACATGTCTTTATGTTATATTAGTATTGTGTTATGATTTCAGCTTCTTACTGTTAATATTAATGAAATTATTGTGAGTTGAATCGATTTATCACTGTAACGCCATCATAAATTATAACCTACATAAAATGATTAATGTAAGGCGTGTAAAAGACTTAGTTATTTTGCAATACATACATGTAGTGGAATAGTAAAGCATGTTGTAGCAAAATACAAGTGCTTTACTTTCATATTCTTCGTTTATTGTCTTATATATCCCATCTGTTTAGGATATACGGCATTTTTAGCGAGCGGGATTTATAAAAGCATACAAAGTGCGCAGATTGAATTCAGTGCATTAAATGCAATAAATACTTTATATGAAATATGTACCTCATGTCATAACACTTGTAATATATGTAGGAAGATTGTAATTATTATTTATTACTTCATATACATATTTACCATTCCTATTCCTGAATAAAATTTTATAAATACATTTTATAAGTTATTGTGTCATTATACATTTTATTTATAAGCATTATTTATAAATTTTTCGTGAACCATATTCCCCCTCCCCCTCTCTTTATGATTAGCCATATATCCTATTCCTATGAGAGATATACAGCAAAAATGCAAGGTTTCAAAAAATTTATTTTTTATTATGAAAAATAAATATTTCGGATTTCTAATATTTTTTTTTATAGTAGTAGACAGTACAAAATTTTTATATGTGATATGCTGATATAGTTCGTTTACTATAATAAATAATAATTAATAAATTAAGTTTTTGATAGCATATACTAAAGTTATTCTATAACAGAATCTGTACTATTAGATATCAAAGAAGCGATGATAAGTTAATTTCTTGAATTAAATAACATTTTATCATTTTTAACTTCTATTTATAAAAATATAAAGCAATTTATTTCTGTAATTTGTTTTAAAATAAACAATGAAAAATAAACAAATTTAATTTTTTTAATTAAAATGTTTAACTCCATTGTTTTAGTTGAACGATATATTGAATAGCAGCAGTGGTGATCTATAGAAATAATTAAAAATAATTCAAATTGAATATAAT
>NW_017259291.1:1102674-1111596 GCF_001594045.1 Atta colombica | reverse complement strand
TATATATATCATTCTAATTATGATTAAAATTACAGAACATAAGTTAAAGTAAAATATGTAAGATCATAGAATGCGATAGTATAAGTTAGAGAGTAAGATAGCATTTACATATACAGAGAGAGAGTATTCTGTTAAATATTTATGTCGTATTATAAATGTGAATTATTTTTGTAATCACTTCTCCTGAACATGTCGTTAATTTAATTAAATTAAAACAATGGAGATAAACAATTTAAGATAATAATTCAAGAAAATGTATTAAATTTAATTCAAAATTTAGTTTATTATTTAAATATACATTAATAAAGATACATTAATAAATTACATACATTATTTACTTTGAAACTAATTTTATTTTGAACATTATTTACTTTGAAATTATAGAAATAAATGCTTTATATTTTGACATGCATAAAAGTTAAAAATAACAATAAGTGTTATTTAACTGAAGGATTATCTATTTATTGCTTAGATATCTAAGTGCCTATATATCTTTCTCTCTCATAGTATTTTGACAAAATTCCTTGTTAAATGGATCTCTAGCCGCGAACAACAGCTTCTTCACAATATATAAGGTAAATTTTATATTTTTTTTATGTATAAATTACAAAAATTATCAGTTGCGCTGATCTCGAAATCATACTTGTAAAGACTGAAATTTAATGCAAACGAGTGAAGAAGCTATATTTAAAGTGGATTTAATGTTTAATATTTTTACGTGAATCTTACAATTTTCAAACTAATAATTATTTGTCAATCAAACACAATCTTCAAGCTACCTATATAATAGCTACCTATATAATATCCCAAATTTAAAATTAACAATTTAAGTAATTAAAAAATACAGATACTAATAAGCTAATTTTTTAAATACTGTAAGGATTTTATTGCAAAAAAAATATCATCTAGGACACTAGCTAAAATTCGAACGTGAAACTTGCTATATTTCGTAACGAACGTCTTTGAAATTTAACATATCATGATGCCCCATCCCCAGTAGAACTGGATTGATTAGAGCTCTGGGTACCGTGTATTTACGTCTTCACCAGATCGTTACGAATGATCCTTGCGGGCATGCAATATCGACTTTAGTCCTGCATCGATCAAAGTCACACATGCTCGGATATATACCTCGTAACTACCGTTTCATATATATACATGTGCACGTCGTTTCCATTTAGAACTTCATCAAATGCAAATGAGGACTAATCATCAGCTTCCGAAATGTTGTAATATTATCATTTTATTATTTTAATAAATGAGTCTTTGTTTTAATACATGAGGAAAGTTATCATTTTTACGAATAAGGAAAAAAGGGGAAGCTGACGGTTTAAAATAATTTTGCTTCATCATAATGCTATAACCAGAAATTTGAATTCCGTTTGTGTCTCAAACTGACTGCGTCCCCGTCGAGCAAACACAGGACGAAAAAATGCTGTGAGAGACGTTGGCAAGTTCTGCCGCGCCTATAATTCGTTTCAAGGATATCTAATATGCGCAATAGGCAGTGAATATAATGCAGGTCCGGCTCGCACATAATAGTTGGCTCTGATCCCGAAGGCTTTCTATTCCGCTTAGACCGTGTTATCTCTCACGCAACATACATATACACGCTCTATCTCTTTCTCTTCCTTTCTCAGCCGTCGCATCCTTTCTCTCTAGTCCGGTCGCTACATGTGCGTCCAGTGACATGAGGACGTTCTCTAACGAGCAGAATCCGAGACTATCGATCTAGTAACGCAGTGCAGAGAGCACGACTCGATACTCTCGACGGCGCAGGAAGCAATCCCGAGTCCCCTGTGAGTACGCTTCGACTACTTCGTGCGATGTTGATTTCGACTGCCGAGAGCGATCGGAAGTCCTTGGAAATATTCAGGACTAACTAATCCAGGTTCACGATTTGCTTTCCCGACGCAATCCCAGAAATTGGACCTGACACGCAACTGTTAATCTATCTCTAGCAATTTTAGTTTAAATCGAATTTTAGATGGAAGCGAAAACTTTCGCGTACAGATCGCGAGTGATTCTTTTTACTGCAACAAATTTATATTTACGCGAATATAAATTAATGTTGCTTTTCAAGGAAGCACCACAAGAAATCGAGAGCTGTGAATTAAAAGTTTCGAGATCACAGCGAGTCATCTCCTTTAACGTTCTTCTCAAAGATTCTTCGCGAAGTACTCGTGCTTTCCACGTTACACAAATAACGCCCTTGAATCTGAAGAAGGGAAACATTTGCGTAGCGTAAGTTAAAACGCTGGGTAAAAGCAGTGCGACGTAATGGAAATTGCTGCTTCGGAATAAAGTAGCGCGCAAACAACTTTATGCTTTACGAAAGTTTTTTTCAACCACGTTACCTTCTGTTGCCGCGAAATCGCGCGTCGCATTCCACGCGGTGACACGACGCGACGATCCCGCCACTTACATTCCTGCGACGATAAAAACGAGTTTTTACTTTTCGCATTTTTTAACGAGTTTGTTGATAGCTGTAGAAATACTGCAAAGTTGCTAACAATAATGTTCACGTCATAATAGTTTATTACAGCATTTACTTTCTCGCAATAAAATAATTGCACGTCGCTCGTCGTAACATCGAATACACTTCTCGACAGTTATATTTGTATTCATGATGTAGCGTAACATTCGCGTTTAGCAGACCGATGTATGCAAATAAAACAGCTAGTTAACGCTGTTCCGATTTTACGAACCTATCAATGAATGAAAGTTTGAACGTAACTTTTCATGGATTCATAACTGTAACATAAATTCTGCTTTTGTTGGTTGTGAGTTTATCTCGGTTTACGCATACTCTGCATCCTTTAACTCTGCCAAACATCGAAATATACCTATCTGTAAGTGCACGCTGCTTTATTCAATTCAATAATACTTTATCACATTTTCTGTATTATATTGCGTTGGCAAATAAGTTTGTTTGATTTTATTAACTTAAAAATATATATATATAACATTTTTGTTAAAAAAATGAACGAAATTTACATATCTAAGAAAAAGGGCTTTAAAGCTTGAATTCTCTACTTTAAAAGGTTGCTATATTTTTTTGAGTTTATACGAATTCAGTTAATTTTTATAAATAGAAAACTAAAAACATGGAGCTAAAAACATGGAAAATTTTCTTCTCACTTTGTAGGCCTGTCACATGCCTAAAAAAATTTACAAAAATTTTTGACCATATGACATGAAAGGTTAAAGTTTTCCTTCAAAATTCGTTTTTAAAAAATGTTCCTATGATTTTTGTCACTGAGTTACTCGTGGGTTAAAAAGCATTCTTGATTGCTTATAACTCTGTCACTTTGATTGCTTATAACTCTGTCAAAAATCATTACATCGCAATTAAAAAAACAGATTCTTGAAGCTAAAACTTTGTTCTATTAAATAATTAAAAAAATAGAATATATGACATTGTTTTATTTCACCTTAAAAAACCGAATTTATTTGTCAATCTAATACTATGATTACATTAATTAGAACAGCTGTTAGATTTCTAATGTATTTTACATCATAATAGTGTGCAAAGCATCTAGAAATCTGTGAAGTTCATTACAACGAAAGAAATTCGAAAGTTTATTTTTACCTAATAAAGTTATCCAGAATCTCAGTTTAGTTAAAATTCTTCAAATGAAATTTCGAACATCGTTTATTTTCAGGCTATAGTGGATTTTTGAAATTAATATAAAATCTATTAATTAGTATAAAATCTATCAATTTATTAATATAGAAAGAATTTTAGTGAATATATAATATATATATAATAATGTATATAATAATAATGTTAAATTTATATAAACATTATTATTATTACAAGTAATTAATAGAAAATGATTATCGATATACTATACTTTGTTTTTGGACATTATTTCTTAAACAAAATAAAAATAAAGCTTTAGAAACATAAATAAAAACTAGAAAGTATCTCCTGTGAGATAATATAACACTTTTTATAATGTTTGCAATTTTGCAATAATTAACTTTTTTATAAGATAAAAATGTATATCTGACAAAATGGGCCACTATTAACAATCAGTATCATATATCTATTCCTATTTTTTTTTCACAAGAATCATCTATACAAAATATCTAGTAATGTATATGAGAATTTTTAGACTCTATTTCAGTATTTAAATCGATAAATCGATAAAAAACGTTTTAAACTTTATGTTATTCTGCAAGACACAAACATGTAACGTGATAGTTTTTTTAGGATTTTCTCGTAAATAGAAGATTGCCTTCAGCTCCGATAGAGCTATAATGCAACACTATATAAAGATAAAGTTAGCTTATGATCTGTCTTACTGATACGTGTGTCGTTTTTCGCTGTACCTCAATTTTATATTTTAAAACCATGTATTATGAAAAAAATAAAAAAGAAAAAAATATAAATAAAACAGATTTCAGAAACTACAAATATGTCAAACGATGTAATATTATTAATAACATATCCATTATTTAAACTATACATAATTTGCAAAAAAAAATTATTAGAATTTTATTTCCGCATTTGTGGAAATTGTTTTTAGCTAATTCTGTATAAAAATAAACTACAAATATATAAATTATGAGTTTTTCTTTCATACATAATAAATAATCTGTAATATAAACAAAAGTAAAATATAAATTTCTTTGTAAATAGCCTGAAATATTATAAATTAATCAAAAAGTATTCAAACTTGAAGAATTCTAAATTCAGTTAGCGATTCATATTTCCAGATACGTGCACACGTGCGAACGGTTAAAATACGGTGCGTATTGTTGCGCGAATGACCTCCAGTTTGTAGTCCTTCTGCTGGTGCATTTGCTACCCCCTGAGGGCATAGTCCAGAGTTTTTGCGTCGGTGCATTAGGAACGCGATATTTCAAGCTCTGACCCAACATATATTGGCTATCTCCCCGCCCGCGTTCTCCGCACACAGATTCGCACACATATGCCAGCGTCTCTTTTCCCTAGCCCCCGTAAAACCACCGCGGGCGGTTCTGTCTGGTTGGCTCTGGTTTAAAAACAATCGCTATAACCGCGATCCCCGGGCGGTTTTACTGGGCGAAACAACGCCGAACGCTGACCCGCAGAGCGACGGGAGAACTTTTCGCTGACTTGAGCCCAAGCTCCCCGTGAGAGAAGATTTCACATTTAATGGCGTTTTGCAACATGGAGACCCACTCGTCGTTTCGATTATCGTGTTACATTGAGAAAAGCACTGGTCTCGATGGAATTCAACGAGCTACATTTCTTGCGATACCTTTCCCTTACAACACAATACTTTTTACGTTTCTTGTTTTATAATCGCGATCATTAGATATTTAAGAATTGAAGAAAATCGAAAAGGAAAAAGAATCAAAGTAGATAGTGTCTTTGAAATGATATAAGATTTCCATACCTATTTCTTTTATGTCTATATCGTTCGTAAGAAACATGAAACATTGAAATCTCGATTGAAATCTTTTCTCATATGCATATAGATGAGAAAGTAAGAGTCTCTCTGACGACATAAGATATTTCACTTTTTTTTATACAATTTCATGATATCTCTTTATCTTTTCGCATAACATTTATTTCAACCACCTGTGACTCACGATAATTGTAGCATAAAATATAATTCATAGATAGAAATTTATTGTTTCCCTCAGGATTACAATCACCGCTCATATACACTCTGTAATATATACATATATGCAAATATGAGGCCATGAAGATATAGGGGAAAAGACTAGTATTTTTACGTGAAAATTGTAATAGCAAGGTAATTGTGATATTAATATAAATTGTAAAAAGAATGGAATTAGAAATTGTAGGATAAGAAGCATTTGCATGTTTAGATAAATTATATTGAGAATGAATTTTAGACAAAAATTATAAGGGAAAAATTATATGGGAATGTAAAGGTATGTATAGGTATGTGATTAAATAAAATTATTAATCACACACATACACACATCCCTTTTGACGTGTAAGCTAAAATAATTTTTTCTAAAAATACATCCATATATACAATTTTAATTTACATTTAATTTATATTATCTCTAAATACATCCGAATATACATCCATATGTATAATTTTAATTTACATTCATATTTCTTTTTTTAATATCTTTTTTGCATATTGTACGTAATATTGTAATTATTAATGCGATTTGATTGCAGTTTTATTTCTTTAATCTCTCTGGTATGAGTTTTCTCATATCTTGACTGCAAAAAAGTACAAATAAGGCTGTTTTTTTAAATCTAACTGTAAGATATCAACACGAAAGCTGAATATGTTTTTTGCCAATTGAATAAATCAGTCATTCGCATATAAAGAATGATCTATTATGAACTATGTTGACTGGAAAGTTTTTGATGAAACTGTTCGAAGGTACCAACCACCGGATCTTTGCCCCACGATTATTTTCGCAAGTATTTATCGCTGTGTCTTCCGGTCCCGAATGATGCATTGATATTCGCCAACACGCACGTTTACGGATGCTGCGGTCCATCGAATTTCCTGCGTTGCGGCATATTTTATGACAACATCGATATTCCATTAATTATATCTTAAAAATATAATATTCTCGATATTAATACGAGGACTCTTAAAGTTGCTAATTCTCGGCGAGTAGTTAATGCTATATTTGTGCGTAACTTTAGATTATGACGCATCGTCGACTAAGTCCAAGGGTTCTATTTCGGCACGTACACAAGCAACATGCTATACATTAGCAATGTAACACAAGAGACCGCTGCAAATTGCAGTAATTGGTGTAATTATATATACGCTCTGCAGCAATAACTATAACCGTCAACTCGGTTTGTCGTTTTTGATGACAAACTGATGCGACCTTTCTAAATGCTTAACTCGCTCTCGAAAGAGCTGTGCCATGATAGGGAACTGCCGATACCCCGTTCAGCGCTTACCGGTGAATTTATAGACGGGGTTGCATCGACGGTCGTTTCTCCGTTCCGGCACTAAAGCCGCATTCGTATTTATAACCGGCGCCGAGCACACTGGCCAAGCGAACAATCCCTAAAAACGCTTAATGCCACGGTTAAGCAGCAGAAATTCCGTCGATACCTCGCCGTCGCGGTGCATTTTTTTACTCCTTTCGCCCACAATATGCTCGCGATTGCAGTTGAAAGCTGCGTCTGGCAGAAACTATAACGCGGTATATTGCGAACGTGGACGGTAGGATTATCACCGTACTTATATGAAAGTCCACTCGAGCGCGTCCGATGCACGCACGTGTTTCAAAAGTTGCTGGAATTGCGCGAATTAGCGATGCGGAAATGACGAGTTTTTAAGTGCAAAGAGAGAGAGAGAGAGAGAGAGAGAGAGAGAGAGAGAGAGAGAGAGAGAAGAGTATCGTTCCGCAGAGGACAATGCAGCGTCTGCACCGACGCAGATTTAATTTCTGCTTGGTCGGCTCTTTTTTTGTGATTTGGCGTAAGTATGCCGGTTGTAACTTCGTACTTTTATTTTCGGCCATCGCCGTGTTCAAGATACGTCTATATTATACCGTCTATATTATTTCTTTTTTTCTCTTCAAAAGGGAAACCAGACTGCAATAATATGGAGCTTCATGTTTATTTGTATTACGAGGATTGGGCTTGCTGGAAAGCAGCATAAATGAATTGAAACAACCCGAGGCAGAATTTGTCAACAAAACTCGTTGTCTAGTGAATGGTAAAGTTGAATGAAAACTTCTCGCGGGGCGCAACTTCGGATTAAACGAACCGCGCTTGCGGCGAACAACAAGCCTCGGGTTAACCGAGCCTCAGACTATCAAAGTTCTATCGTTTTTGCATATTGGATTCATGCAAATACGTTCGGGATGCAAAAGATTTTGCATCCCAAAAACGTCTTACCCCATGATCGATATGCAAGACTACGTTTTGAGAGTTCTTTCATTTATAAATTCATTTAAACAATTTATTATGTTATTATCGTATAACGGTCTTTACACGATGTATAATCTTATAATAATGTTACAAGCTATAGTAAAAGATCTTTGAGAGTTCTACACCGTATGCTAAATTCGTGCAACAACATAACGAGATATTCGCGAGTAAATGCACGGATCTTTGAATTGTAAGTGGTATGCTCGAATTGAAATCGGCTTTACGTTTCTACGGATGTTCAGCATTAAGCCAAAGCCGATTATGATAACTCGCCTATCCTATCCGTGATAGCTATAAGGGGTTGACTGTTCGCGCTGAAGGAAGCTCTGCTTCTCTCTGGTCGTGATGCAAATTGGTCCATGCTTGGTAACCCTGTTGACCGCAGTCGATTAACGAGCAGTCTCGAATCATTAACGCTAAGAGCTGATACGACGAATTAATCAGTATAATCTGTGATACTGCAAATACTATAAATGAATAATATGAATAGAAATGCGCACGATACGATCCTATCATACTCTTTCTGTCTTCCTATCTTACTCATTTCTGTCCATATAATTTATTTATCATATTGCATGCAGCAATGTGCTTTTTGTAATATGATAACCTTTTTATATTTAAATCCGTATATTTATAATATTCATATTTCATTTTCACTAATAAATGCATGTATTTGGAATATACTATTGTTCAAAAGTATTTATCCATTTTGTTTTCTTTAATCGAAAAAAATGAATTTTAATCTTTTCTAGTCTTCTAGATGTTAAACTTAATAATGTTTGATAATCTAAAATTTATTTTATATTCTACATCGTGCTCTTTTGCTTTAAAAATGATATAAATAAAAAAATTAACTTTTCCAAAACAGGGAAGAAACTATTTTTTATTTTGATAGAAAATATTGACTAATCGAATAATATTAGTAAAAAAAAAAAATATTCTTAATATGATCAAATATCATTTTTATCATTTTTGTTTCATAATCTTTTAAAAACTACCTTTTCTGAGTGTTGATAATTTTGACAATTTTTAATGAA
>NW_017259291.1:1086295-1102574 GCF_001594045.1 Atta colombica | reverse complement strand
ATATTAATAAAATATTATATATAATATTTGTCATTCTTTATTTTCATAGTAATTTATTTGTTTGGTCTTTTAAGTGAATAAACATTGGTACTTCTAATGTTACGTAAATTTAATAATTAATAGTAACATTTATTTAACTCATTCATAACATTTCGAAAATTATGTTTTTGAATCGTGTCACTTTTGAAATGAATAAAAAAGCAATGTACAAAAAGAAATAGAACAGAATTTAAACGAAAGAAAAATATGTATAAAATTCGACGTAAAAATATTTTTTAACAACAGTGCAGTTTACGTTATTACAGAATCTGAGAAATAAATGAGCGGATTTATCGATAAAAGCAAGGTGTAAATATGCAAAGTTTCAAAATGAAACAAAACAAGCAAGCGTAGAAGATATAACATATAACGTATAATATATCATAACAAAATTTTAATAAATAATATTTCTGAAACACAATTGAGAATGCATATGTTCCGGTTAAAAAGGAAAGATTTTCTTCAAAAGATATATTAGGCTTCTATCGATTTCATAATGCGCTTAAGCGATTACAACATTAATCACTTGATTAGTCTGTTAGACGTTGGGATCAGATATACAGCAGAACTCTGACATTACTATTATGAAAATAGATGTTAATAACCGTACTAGCGAGCTTTGCAATTTCTCTCCTCTATCTAGCAATATATTGCATAGTTCTAAAACCACATTATTCTGAAATCGAATCATATCCTACGTTTTGTGTGTGTGTGTGTGTGTGTGTGTGTGTGTGTGTGTGTGTGTGTGTGTGTGTGTGTGTGAGTTAACATTCCTATAGTTTACAAATTAGTTTTAAAATGGCAAGACGTATTCTGAGTTATGCAATTTGTTATATTTTATTCAGTTGTTAAAATTTAACGTTAAATTCTCTCTCTCTCTCTCTCTCTCTCTCTCTCTCTCTCTCTCTCTCTCTCTATTTCAGATTACCGTCAGTAGTGGCAGCTAGCACACACTCAATTTTTACTCAATTTACTCGCTAGCTTTGTCAAAATTAGTCGAGCGTAAAAATGTTACGATTGTCGGACTAGGGAAATGGTTTTTGTTGAATTCAATACAACGCATATATATATATATATATATATATACGCATGCACGTTGACGCATATGTATGTGCCTCTCTGTTTGTACACGCATTATACATATTTATAGGGAATAAAGCGATATAAACGCGGGGAAAGGAGAGAAGGATGGCAAGTGCGAAGCCAATTAAAGTGCAAATGTATGGAGATGGAGATAGAATGCCAAGCACCACACTGATCGGGAAACTATAAAACCAAAACTCAACTCAACTAATCAACATCCATCATGCCATATCAATGCATTGAATTTGTTAAAAAAGAGAAAAAAATTAAGAAAGAAAGAGAAATGTAAAAACATAAATATTACTATAAATATACTAAAATAAATAGTGGAAGTAAATAAAATTAATATAAAAAGTGTTATATATAGCAGTTTATATGGATTTGCATAATACGTTTGAATGAATGGTTTCGGAAGCGGCAAAAATGCAACTGAAATTGGGAATTATCGCAAAAATCAAGGTATAATAATCAAACATGAATCCGTAAACGAAGCTTATAACGATGGCATGAGATTATTTATATTACGATTTTACGATATTTTCGGAGTACTGCATTCGAAAAGCTGTTGATATGAAACATTTTGAGCTCTTAATTTAACGTACTAGTTTCAACGTGAAAATATATCAAATGGTGTGTGTGTACTGTAGAGAATACAAATTAACACGCACTTGATTTCCAACGATGGGAAATGGCGTTTATTAAAAAGTCAATCCGCACGGCGCGCATGGATGTGAAAAGAACACGGTAGTTTCGAAATTATGCAGCAACGACCGGCACGGCTGGTACGGCCTGTTTCAGCTAGATATTAAGGTTAATAAATGAAACATAACAGGATTTCCACACGCCAGTTGCACATGGCGGAAGTTGCAGCATAGCCAGCACGCTTTCGCTTTACAGGGAATTCAAGCGCTCTCTGCTAGTTGAGAATCGATCAGCACAAAGTCGTTTCGTATGAAACTGCTACGTAGAAGCCCGCATTATTGGAAATCAGCTTACCAAGCAGCACCGACTGTAAAGTAACAAATTATTGTACATGACACTCACTACTGTCGATTCAATATCTAGCGAGCAGAATCTGATCGGTTAAACTGTGAAACATTCAAACACACATCTTTGTACACATCAGCGATAAATTCAATCCCAATCGACCGTTGAAGTTTACAATTTACAAATTTATTACTCCATATTAATCCTTTTACATCCAATATCCTATGTACGGATGGATATCTCTTTTATATTTCTAATGTATATTTAATATCAGTATTGCTTCTCTGTAACATATGGATATGTTCTAAACTATATAATTTGAATTATTTCACATGAAAATCACGTGAAAAATGTGAATTGATTTCTATGTGAAAAGATAAATAACATAAATACAGAATAGACATGTGAAACATACCTCTGAATAAATAAAAAATCGATCGCGAAGAATTAATAAAATTTCAAAGCGCTAGATTTACGATGGAAATGTTTCAACTGTAATTATTTTAAAATCTTTCTATTCTCTCACGATATTTTGGAGATTACCGTAAATTCCTCTTGATAAAGATTCCATGCAAAATCGATATTGGAGAATTCCAGTACAAAAGTTCTCGATTGATTCGTAATCTTTTTTTAATTAGCTAGTCGACTCGATCGGTCAATGCATAATAGTATTTCATTTTGGTTGATCGAAAGACACCGAATGTGAAAAAGACATGATAAACATCTAGTTCTCGTAAATCGGGAATATGCAATAAATCTAGATGAAATGCTAAAGCTCGTTCTTCCACCTTAAGTCGAGCGAAGTAGAATCACACCGCACTGAACGTGACCAAAGAAAAGGATACGATATCCCATTCCTTTAAAGCTCGAAACTATAGTATAGGATTACGGTTATAGTGTGCATTCGCGGAAATCTTCGATATCGCGAAATAACGAGCTCAACCGTCGTAAGTATTATCGAAGTCACATAGTTCACAGTCATTGGGAACCTAATGCTTTATTGTGGCAAAATATAATAGAAATTGACGTGCTAGACAAAAACGATAAATACACTTAAATTCATAATGTTACCTAATTTTAAATTCATTAAGTTATCTAATTTTAATTATTTTTAATCGCTTCTATAGATCGTCATGCTTCTGTTCGATATGTTGTTAATTTGATTAAAACAAAATTCATAAATTTAAACAATTTAACTGAAGGAATAATGTAATAAATTTTAACCAAAATAAAGTACTTTAGTATAGACGTTGTTTACTTTGAAACTAACTACAGAATTGAATTGATTTATACTTTGACACACTTCTTTTGGAAATTAAAAAGAATAAAATATTGCTTAAATATTGCTTGCGAAGGAATTTGGTTGCCATTGTTCTTTTAATATTTAACATACAATTAGAGCTTTCATAAAATTGCAACATATCTTCAAAATCAATAGGATTGATAATAAATAAAATATAAGTTTAACCAGAACTGTTCTCTCTTGAGCATTCTATAATTCGAATCGTATTCTGTTCAAGTAAACTTACCGGTTAAACGTGTAATGGTAACTTCATAAACCTTGCGCAGTTGAATTTATACTAAAGTCGAATTCCCGGCTCGCGAATTATACAGTTATCACCGAGTTTCGGCCCGGCAGTTTCTGTCAAGTGACAAAGATAATGAACGACCTTTGAGGGACCACATCCGCTGTTCTGTCTATTACCATAGTAATACCGTCGGTTTTCGTCCTACCGTGAGCAGCTGTGCGAAAGGGCTCTTCGGACACGGCGACGCGCGCGTTTAAACGAAAATTATTAGATATCTGCAACGGCCGACCACATACAGTAGACTGGGGAGGACGACTATTACGACGTGGTGTGGAGGTCGATCCGCGTGTCGGCTACAAGGTGCATTCCCGAGCTACGTGGCGGGCTGATCGGATCGGTGAAATCGAGCAGCGTCGACTTCATTAGAATTTAACGCTGTGTAAAGTGAACGCTAAGTGGATCTCTTCGTTCGGCTGTCGTCCGTTGCACCTGCAACCACGATTTTCCGTGGGTTACCCTAACTGCAGCTGCTCGCGACACCTCACATTTTTGGTGTGACCTCGATTTCTGGCTATGTCACGCATTTTTTATGCGAGCAAAATCCATTTGCAAAATTTTGGTTTTTTTATCAAAGATCTAATCTAACAATTAATTGAAAGATAAAGATAAAATTGAAATTTCATAATTTAATTTAATTGATTGAATTTATCGCATGCAAAATGCAAAATACATAAAATGGTGAGTCATCAGCGAGGCTGCTATTACAAAGCCTGCCAGAAAATTTTATGCATATATTATAAATATATAAGTATCTCGGATTTCATGCGCATATTTGTTTTATTTTTATTTTATCTGCAAATTTATAACTACTTTTTTCATGTAGGAAACATTGAGTAAACGAAGAGCACGTTGTTGAATCACAGCTAGTGTAACTAATAGCAGTAATAATTAATAACATATACTGATGTAACGCATGTGTAATTATATCGTTTATATAAATTATACAATATTAACGATCTATTGATCTAGTTTATTAATCATTCCGTAATATTCCAAGTTTATGAGAAACGCCAATCTATATCTAATAAACATACCGTGGGTGGACGGTACCCTATAATCGCTATTATTGGTTGCATAACCTGCTAATCGGAACCACATCGGTTACAAGATAACTTTATCACGTGCATAACACGATTTACGTGCACCGTATCGTCTCTGCTTGCAGCTAATGTATATGTAAGTTTAGCATGGGGATAATACCATTTTAATTATTCATGTTTTTTTTTTCATATCACCTGAAATCCGTTTATTGGAACAAAGAACATATATATTCTCATTTTACGTATTTATATTAATGTGGAATATATAATTTTACTTTGATAAAAATGTATAATTTGCTATAATTAATAATTTAATAAAATATAACAGAAAATATAATGTGACCAATATATAAAGCCATGTGTAAAAACTACACTAATATAATGCTGGAAAAATAATTGTTCTTTTTCTTCGGATAGCTCACGAAAAAGCTCATAAAATAATATTGAGATGAGAGTGGCTATCCAAATGGTTATCTGTAATAATAGCCATTTAATAGCCGTTAGTCTCTGAATAATCGAACGGAAAGCGCAGCATCCATGAGTGAACGCTGTGGCAACAGTAGGATCCCCAGAGGATCTGGAGAGAGGAAAACTGAGAGAGCCCCACAAAAGCCGTCCGAGTACGTCTTTGTTTACTCCAAGCTATCTCCGTTCGCGTTTTCGTCTTTTCTCCGATTTCCCTCGCTCACTTTTGATTCCTCCTTGCGGGGCGTCTCCGCTCCTTCGCTCTTCGAGTATCGCCAGTCCTTATCCCCTCGAATCACCTAGCAGCTCTGAGAAGATTCCTTTTATCTCGACGATATCGCGTTCGTCCCCCTTACTCTATCGTTTAAACAAACTTCTCTGTAATCGAAACTGAATCGATGGATTAAGAATCCAATTGCGAATTTCTCACTCTCTTTTTCTTTCTCTCTTTTCTCTTGCTTGTTGTCTTACTCCGCGCACCGTAAAATCCCTTCAAATGTTGTATAACTCTTATAGCAAGACGCGCACGGTTGGTTAAATTGATATCTGCGGCCGGAAAGAATCATGTAGGACGGGCGTTTTCCCGAAATACGTTTCCACTATTGCATCGACGCTCACGAAGAGATATCTATAGTGGCAGAAGTAAAAGCAGCAACAGCAGCAGCAGCAGCGGCAATAAAGCTTGCTTTATTTTTACTATCCCTCTAGCCAAGTACCGCCCCGTATTTCCTCCGGGATATTGACATATCGGGGGTGCCGGGGCTTCTCCTCTTAACGCCCTTTTTACACTGGCTCGGAATTTATGTCTTCTTCCTCCTCTTCTCGTTCCGCCCTTTACTCTTTTCGCCTAGCACTCTCTTCTTCTCCGCCTCTTTATCTCGTTTCACATCCCACGTTCTCTTCTATCTTCCTCGTCTTGCTTCTCGTCGACGGTTCCTCCTCTCGCACGCATCCACCAATTCTCGGCCACTCCTCGCGTTTCTCGGACAATCAATCACGCACGCGTATCAATCTCCACGTTGCAGAATCAACTAGAAATCTCTATTAGAAGCCGAATCACCGCGGCCTCTTTTCTCGATATTCTAGATCGAATATGTCGATTTTTTGACCGTAGAATAACGTAGGCGCAATCGTTACTGGCAACGATCCCTTCGTCGAATACTTTCTCAACGAACGGAAACGCCATTTGGATGTAAAATCACTGCAGATTAGGAATCCTGAGAAAAACGGATGGTGTTGAATTTTCTGGGTGGCAATCAACTCGGAGAAGGGGATAGTAATCTCAGATGATAAGAAATTCGTGATGTATAGCTACCTATCTACATAAAAATTATTGCTCTTATTGGTATTTTATTTTACAAAAAAATATCTTCTTTATTTCGATTTCATGATTATTGATTCTAAAATTACAAGTAAAAAATATTTTATACTGTCATGGTATAAGATTGATCAGATGGAACACGTAATGACATCTATTCAATCCCAAAGTGAGGTGTTAAAGACTTTTACCAAGGTCGAATTCCGCAGAGTCAGCTAACACGATGTGACATTTACTAACTTTTTGCGCAATCAGGCGAGAAGTTTTCTCTTCTCGCTCCCCTTTCGTGAAGGACACATGCAGTTCAGCGGACAGGAGGGGATCTTTATACTATATTAATAACTGTGTTTTTGCCGGTTCATCTAGCACGTTCGGAACATCGTTGGATGAAAGATGCGGCAATGAAATAAAAACGCGAATGACCCGCGGATGCAATCCGGTCAGTGGACGCGGAAAAACAATGAACAACCGCTCGTCAACTTGCTCGGGGGTTGTATACTCTTGCCTGCCCTATCCTCTCTCCTTCTCTCTCTTGCTCTCTTATTTTTTGTTGCATTCCTATTTATTGGTATCATGGGACATACGGTGGCATAAGGGTTGTATAAAAAAGGGCTACGAGAGGAATGTGAGGAATGGTGGAAAATGAGAGAAGCGCGAAAGAGCCACGAACACGACGGCGAAAAACGCAATATCGTGCCGAGAATGTCAAGCAGAACTACAGAATGAAAGCAGATCGAGTGGACGTTCAAAATCGTCCGACAAAGCTTGCAGACCGTCCACCAGGATTGAGAGTCTTCCAGTATGTAGCTTCGATTGCTGAAAAGCACACGACTGCGCCTCGTTACGAGCATTCGGTTACAACCGGAGGATTGTAGCTAGCGACCGTGGTCGATTATAGGTCAACTTTATTTGACGTCGATGAATATACAGTTACGACAGTTAAACGATTCGTTGATGCGAGGTGTATTTGACCATTCTCATATTTCACTATTTACGTATCGAGTATGTAATCCCGTCGTATACATATCTAGGATCAATAAAGAGCTTGTGTATAGATTAATCCCGATGCAACAGGAGTATCAGAGACATTATTGACGACCCAATACCGTTATCTTTATACAATATTCGCAATGTTGATCAAGATATAAATTAAGTACATTAAATATAATTTTGTTCAGCCGATCTAAAAATAATTTTAAAAATCCAATTTTTATACGAAATGATATTAACAAAAAATTCATATCACCGATAATTAAAATTCCTATGCACCGATTAAAAAGTTAGGATCAATAATTCATAAAATTTTGATGGAATTATAAAAATCTCGATGGAAACTATTGAGAAAATTAAAACATTTATCTTAAATTCTCTCTCTCTCTCTCTCTCCCCCCCCCCTTCTCCCTCCCTCTCTTTCTCTCTCCTCTCACTCCCCTTCCTCTGTCTCTATATGATTTTCTTTTTAAACATTCTTTTTATTTATCAAGACATTTTTATAGAAATATTACACAGAAAGAACAATTTTATTAAAGTATCAAAAAATTTAAGTATATACAGATCTCTGAAAATAATTTTGTTGAACCATTAAAATAATTAGGTGTATATTTACATTATATAATTAGATATAATTGGAAAACTCCAACATGATGAGTAATGATGCAAAAAATTTTCATTCTAGCAATGAAATAGCTTCAGTTTGAACGTCCTACTCTCTAAATTTCTTGGAATAAAATTTTACTTCAAAAGAGTGAAACTATTGCTACATTAATGAAAAAAAATGGAAATATTTGCATTCTTGAATAAGAATTGGCAGATTTTCACTTTCATTGGAGTGAAATTTTATCTTTCTTTGTTGAGTTTTATTCTAAAAAAGAAGTAAAATTTTTTTTACTTTCACTCCAAAAGAATGAAAATTTACTACTCTTGTTTAAAAGTGTAAATATTTTCAATGTCTTTTTCTTTTGGAGATTTCACTCCAAGAAATTTAGAGAATATGTAATTATTTTGATAATCCAACACAACTATTTTCAGATTTTTATCTAGTTAAATTTTTAGTTAAGCAAAATTCATCTTTTTCATATAATCTAATACTATCTTTCATTGTATTTAAATATGATTTTATTAACTGATATGTTGCGCTCGTATATTACATAAAATGTGCGATATGAAACCAAAATATTCTCATAAACAGATTGCTTCATACTAGCGTACATTTTTTTTCCAGGTCAAGTTGATCTTTGGACCCAAAGCACCACCGGCTGCGCCTGTACCTTTAATGCAACCAGCAACGATTGCGCGTGTTGCGTACCATCGGGTGGCTGCAGCTGCGGCGCAGCTTCACCCGATAGATGCGCTCAATGCGGACTGGAACAGCATTGCGCAAATAGTAAGTATTACTAAGTTAATCATAACTTACACAACAAGATTGAATTTTTTTGAAATTGTAATGTTTGCTGTAACATTTCACTACAAGTGAAGATTTCTTCGTGTAACTATATTTGATGCAGACATTAATTTAAAATATTGCAGTCAAAACGGCGCATTGTACATTTTAAGAGATACATTTCTAACGCGCTTTAATCTGCATGCATGTAAAGCATGGCATAAATGCAAAACTTATTAATCTCGTAAGCAGTAAACGAAAATTCTTTCTCACTGTTGCTTTTGCCGCTTTTTCTACCCGCTGACGATCAACTAACTGACGTATTTGCTCTCTCGGTCCTCTACGAAGAAATATAATTACGTCGTGTCAAAAAGACACAGACGATCTCTTTGAGTCTTTGCCATCGCTAAAAACAAGATTCACGCTATTAAGCCACTTGCTTCGTGCTATTTCGTTTGCAGCCGCTCGTGTCGCGTGAACAAGTGGAAATTAAAGCGTTGCGTCGCGTCGCGGCGAGCGAGTCCTTTTCGAGAGCGGCTATAGGACGGCGCGGGGAAAGAACAAACGGAGAAGCAAAAGAGAACGGGAACGTTTGTAAGAGGATGAGCCCTTGGCAATGCTCAAAAGACACTGAGATAAGATCTAAAGAAAAGAAAGCGTGATTCCAGTCAAACGTACGATACGTTCGCAGCTCGCTTTGCACGATAGTATCGAAGAAATTACTCCTGCGTGTCCGTCCATTCGATCTTTCTTTCTTATAACTAATCATTCTTGACGAAGTTCTTATACTCCATCCATCTAACCTTTCTTTGCGCTAATTACGAGGAGCGATATTGCCTTCGCGTTCCATCCATCAAATTCTTCTCTTCTCAGATTTCTTTCAACATCGCAGGATATTCTATAACCCCCGTAAGTATATTTAGTTATAGTTAAAAGGGTTTACAAATTTTTTTTGCGCAAGCTTATAGAATTTTGTTTAAAGTATAAATAAAAATCTTTAATGATGTATCATTCACTCATTAGCATCAATAACATTAAATTACTTGTCAATTTATTTTGTGATATATATTTTCAGTTTAGAACTGTACATGATCGACAAATAATCAGCGCATAATTTGCTTCAATTAGAAATTAACAATCCGCCTTGGACCAAATATGGTTCTCTTCATTTATTTATCTTAAAAATTTTGTAACAAATATATTGATTACTTTCGAGCTTAGCATTTATAAATAATATAATGAAACTTGGATTTTTTTATTATAAACAACTAAGATTACGATAAAAGAATATTTAGTAAATCTGAAATTTTGATTAAGATTTACATTTTTTAGTAAAATTTCATTAAGATTTATGTTTTTTAATATAAATTTGAACTCACTTTATATAATAAGAGAATCATAAAAGAATAATACTAATAGTCTCATGTCAAAAAGAAATATGCTACAAGATGGTATTCGCATCAAAACATCCTGTACAACATCCTACAGGAAGCAATTAAGAATCAAATTACACACTATGGCAGATTGCCTCATAATATTGCGCCAAGCTGTCGCGACTCGTCGTCGCCCAAACAACACGATTGCACAGAGACGCGCCAATGAAACTGTACGAAGTATGAGTAAGAAAAATCGTTATTAGCCACACTCCATTTTTCTCTGCGCCTTTCTGTTGCCATCTTCCTTCATCATGATGATTTCATGTAAAAATTCGACATTCTAAAATAAAAATACGACTGAAATATAATTATATTCTTAACATTTTTGTATTTCTTATAAATTATAAGAAATGAAGAATAGTAGAGAATGTTTATCGATACGATTACACAGTGTTAATCCAAATAAAATACGACCGTATCACTATTCGATAGTTCGTATTTTTATATAAGCGTCATTTTGTTCCATTTCAGTGTGCAACATAACATTGGATAGCAGACAGCTGTTCAGCAAATCGGATCGTGGCTTCGGGCAAATAAAGTCGCCGTATCTTCAAGGGCCCTCGAGGTGTACATATAGATTCGTGCCGGATACTGGACAGCGGGTCGAGCTACAGATATATCGACTGGTGTCCATCGGTCGACACAACGGCACCGCGTAAGTAGACTTTTTGGTGACGCCTTTCTTTCCATCCGCTCATATCGCTTAACGGCCTTTTGCGCCCCTAGGTTCCTTTATAGCCGCGACCGTAAACTTTATGGCAAAGTATTCTCGGCGTCTGTATAGCTTCTGCCTGACAGTTACATGCGTCTTTAAACTTGCACTCACCTCATGGTTGAGCCCAAGTAATTTTGAATACATAATAAAACATATGTGTGTGTGTGTGTGTGTGTGTGTGTGTGTGTGTGTGTATGTGTGTGTGTGTGAACACTTAAACAGCTTTTCAGTATGATATATTTGGTTTTTTTCAACTACTTTTTTAATACTTTATTCTCACTGTTTAACTTGAAGCTTTATTATTAATATAAATATACATTTGCTTGATATTGTTATTATGTTTCTTAAGACATTTTCATTGAAAAGAAATTTTATATTATATCCATTTTTATGAAAGTTATAAGCAATTATCGAATCGGATTGAGTAAGTTAACTAATATTTTGTTCCTGAAGCTTCGAAGAGTTAAGGACACAATTTAAGATCTATTGGATATTTTATGTTGTTTAAAAAGCACTCTTCAACAGAGTTTTGTGTTTTTTTCTTATAACAACAAATCGTTTATATATATTGAAAACAAAAACTCTCAAAATATTTTAAACACATTTATCTAACTCTTAAAATATTTTAAACACATTTATTTAATAATTTACAATTTTTCAATTGCAAAATAACGACCATTCATGAAATCTTCGTCTTTACTTTTCTCGTTTGTGTAAGTAGTTGAAGAGCGGACCGATATGATTGAAAATCGCTTTCGTCGATGGTCGTTTCAATTTATCATACTTCCGCTCTTACGAGACGATAGCTGGGTTCTCAAGTCCTTCTCGACTATGGGTAGAAGGAGGAGCTGAGAAGTCACGAGTAATGCCGACGGAACTACGAGAACTCAGAGGATTGGGGAGAAAAATTACTGTTTTCAGAAAGCCCTCTGGCATCCCTGCCATACACGAGCTCGTCCACTCCGACCACGTTCACGAACAAACTTCGTGGCGGGCAGGAAAGGCCTTCGACAAGCCCTGGAAAAGTTCTTACAATTTTTCGACAAGGCTCTTCAACCCCTCGTTCTCGGGCTCCAGTGTGCCACGACGGCCAAGTCGGAGCTGGCTTACGACGCGCCGAGCATCATACGAGCTTATTCTAGTAGCTTTTGTTCCCATTTCGGAATACGCAAAACTCACGCGACCGTACATATCCATGAGGTAGATGTGTGCTTACAGTGTGCGAATGGTGGTGGCACGAACGAAAAATATACGTCCGTACTTCCCTTATTGCTATCTTTCTTGAGAGAAAATACATTTCCGTTAAATTTTCAACGCCAGTCCTGTCGCCATGTCTAAAAATAACTTCAAAAATAAGTTTGTAAATCAATTACTATTAGTACTCACATATATTCGACAACATAGATTGAATCTAATAATTTTTACTCGCAGAAATAA
This sequence comes from Atta colombica, assembly GCF_001594045.1. NCBI lineage: Eukaryota > Metazoa > Arthropoda > Insecta > Hymenoptera > Formicidae > Atta > Atta colombica. The sequence continues at coordinate 1,090,085 of NW_017259291.1, read as the reverse complement.
AAATTTTTTAAATAATTTCGCATTTTATTCTTGGCAAAAATGTACGTACATCTTATAAATTAAGAGAACGTTCAAGATTAATTTTCTCATAAAAATTAAAGCCTTAAAAAAATATTGTCGGTCCTTTTGCATTTTTAGAGAAGGATCTGGAACGCGATTAAACTCCTACATTACTTGTAATGTGTAAAATATAAATCTGCATAATTCTCATATTACACTTTCAAACAATAAGAGTGTACTAAATGACCACCATCCGTTAGAAGCTAAAAGCGCTGCGTTAAACGCATATAAAAAATGCAGGAGCCCACACTTTAAGTCCACTTGTTAGCGAGGAAGGCTGGTAAGCTGAGAGCGAAAAATACCGTTACTCTTGCCTGCACGGCTCAGATCGTTCACGTTTCTTTCGTTTTCCGCACTGTGCTCTGAGAAACTGCAACGACCGGAAGAAACAGCGCCGCCCACACGAATCGTACCGCGCAAATCCTTCTACACGGAAAAATATTGGTGCTTGATCGGCTTTATCGTAGAAAATCCTGCGAAATTTTAGTATTACTTCTGAGCGGAATCCTCGGGAAATTTTGCGGGCCATTTGCGACGCTCCTTAAAAGTCGAGGCGAAAAATATCACGCGAAGAACAGTGAACTAAAGATATTCAAACAATCATCTAGCAGATGAGCTCCAAATTTCATATTATGTTGAATTGTTTTCGTGTTATTGAAAGTAACTATGGCAAATCGATATCGACGATGCGCGAGAAAAATATATTTGCATGTTAAATCTGTAATTAAAAATGTATACTCTAGATTTTTAGTAGATAATTAGAGTGATAATATATTTAAATGAGTATTTTGTCGTAAAACTTTGTTTGCTAAATTGTGTACACTCTTTCGTGAAAATTCAACATTTACGAATGAGATTGAAATAGCCGGTTTTCATAGTTTACGCAACGCATGACGCTGAATTAATATCACACCGGACCGTAGCAGGACGGAGTTGGTGGAAATATGACAAACGACACATGTTACATGCGCGGTCGTGTAATACGTGTGTAGTTCATGCTCGTTAAGTTATAATTAATGTAACTTTCCGAGTTGTACTATGTAGGATGCCATAACAGGTTCCTTGTATTGTTTTGTATCACGTTTATCACATCTTTCAAAAAAACAAATAGTTGATTACTGATTACAAAAAATTATGTTATTATAAAAAGTTTTAACGGCTAAATTGCGCCAACATATAATATTTTGAGAAAAAATATTATATATACAGTAAATATAGATTTTTAGAAGCTTTATTAAAAAGTTATAATAAAAAAATATATAATCTAGTGATAACATCTAGTGATCTCGGAGACTAAGAAATTATACCGGACAATTATTTGTATCCTTTTTTTTTTATTATTAGGGGAATTAAAAATATTTCTTTTTATGAACGTTGTTTCATTAATACATAGAATTCTTAATGAAAATAATAATTAATCTCCTGTATCACATATATGTACTTCATAAAACTGGATAAGCAGAAAGAGGATGAATTAACTCGACAAATATTAAACTTTCCGTTCTTCAATCATATTTTTACTCCCTTCTACAATTTGAGTTTTTTATCAAAATTTTTTTGTATTGTTCTAAACCTTCAAAAAATGTGAAAACTTTTCAACATCTCTATTACCAGATGTAATTTTTTTTTAACTTAAATATTAAATTTCTAGTTATAATAAAAATTGAAATATAAAGGAGAAATTTAAGTGAAAATTTCTTTTATGCGAAAAAAATCCAGATTGCCAAAAATTGTCAAAGAATTAATCAACTTTATTATATTGTTAATAATAAAAACGGATTTCTTTCATTTAAGACAGATTTTATTTTTTATCATAATTTTTTAAAGCTTCTATTAACCTATGTTTATATGACATTCTTCTAACTTTTATCTATAGAACATATTGCGCAATGTGACCATTAAAAACCTCGGAAAAATCCTGTATACACTGTCTAAAAGTGAATCAGTGAATATAACTTCACTTATACATAACAGCTATAAATAACTGTACTACAATTATAAATAATGTAATTATTAACGAACATTTATTGTTTTTCAGTAATAATACACTGATTTATTTTTAGAAAGCACTATTCATTGAAAAATTTATTAGTTTCTTTTAGGAAAGTAATAGATTTATATTCTTTTTTATGAATTAATCTAAATTAGATTTTTTTATTAAATTAAATGTTTCACTGCAGCAGCAGTTACTGCATTTCACAGATATTTATGCTTTGCACAAGTTGCGTTTATATTGTCTCTTTCTCTTCTTAACAATTGCTGTCTCACGTACACAAATCGTCTATCTTACTGCTGTCCCATACAGTCGGACCTTCCGGGGTCCTTCTCGAGCACTCATAGAAGCTTGATAATAGAACGTGAATTTCGAGAAATGGAACAAAGCGCGAGCCACTCGGGTGTCTCGTGTTCCAGTCCGAAAACCGGAAGATGTAGGTGCTCCTAATCCCGAATGCCGAGCCACGGTCGTCGCGATGTACGTGTACGTTCTCGATGAGACGCAATTGGGTCAGGTCCTTCGGCTGGACATGCACTTCATTCCGTAAACGTCTCTCGAATGACCTGCACGGTGCGATTTCAGGTCCGATGCAATGTCGTATAATATTAAGTGAATTAAGTCAGAAACACTCTCGAAAATCTAAAGCAAAGTCATAATCGAATAAAATTTCTTCTCCACAAAGTTGTACATTGTAACAATTGTATAATTCTATAGTGTTGATTTACTAACGAAACTATTATTATAATATACGCTCACAGCAAAGAAACTTTGTTAATAAAGTACGGTACTTAACACATGACATTTGTCATGATAAAAAGTTACATTTTATTCAATAATATATTTTATTTAATGTAGATAAATAATTCATGTAAATAAAAAGATTTTGCTGATTTTGCTAATTAAAAAAATTTTTGTTAGATACAGATCTGAAAATAATTTTGTTGAAATATTAAAATAATTATATAGAACGTTCAACTAGTTGCTAAAACATCAAACTTTTTGTAGTATTGCTCATTGTGTGTGTGTGTGTGTGTGTGTGTGTGTGTGTGTGTGTGCGCGCGTGTGTGTGTGTGTGTGTGTGTGTGTGTATTGTGAGTTTCCTATATAATTATAATTATTTTGATAGAATTATATTTTAACAGAATTATATTTTCAGATCTGTATCTACCTAAAGTTTTATACATATAGAGTAGAATAGAATTTATTACATTTCAGCATTTACATAGCTAAAAAAGGAGAAGTTTTATACATATATAAATTTTTATATTTTTAGCAAAATCGGTTCTTTCCGTGTTACAAATATCAATACTTGATTTTTTTTTCTTTTGATTGAAGTATTATAATAGATAGATTATATCAAGCTAAAGCTATATCAAGCTGAATATAAGGCTTAGTGAATTTAATGCCACAAATATAATTCTCTCTAGTTCTCGAGAATTGATTTGCGCGAAAACAGCGTGCGGTACACTAAATCCGCAGAGATATCGCTCTGGACGGTACTCAAATTAACCGTGTAGAATTAATTTACGGGCTTTATTGAACATTGTACAAATTTCATACTTTCCCACTCGTAAACTTTCGACTGTGCGTATTCTCGAAAATTAGTTCGCACAATACAATCGATATATAGACAATACATTGATATTTACGTTGTACGAGATCACGCAAATTAAATACGGAATATGCTATCAATGTTCCAGGAATCGTTCGCTGAAAGCTTATGTCGTCTTTATA
>NW_017259291.1:1085758-1086195 GCF_001594045.1 Atta colombica | reverse complement strand
TATATATATATATATATCCACTCATCCATAAAGTTAATTAAATCGCAATAATGAATGGGGTCTGTCTGTAAAGGAAATAATGCTATTCAAGAGAAGCCGAATGAATCGAATATTAATTTGTGAAATTGAATGATTGAATGATCAAATAGGGGGATGAAGGAATTAATTTAGATAGATGTGGATAAATTTATTCAATTCATGAAACATGGAAGCCATAGACGACCCATGAAATAAAAAATAATAAGCTATCAAATAAAGGATTCAATATATGAATATGTCGAAAATCCTGTTCCCACCAATCTAATGGACGATGAAAAATATGTGAAGTTAATTAAAAAATATCCCATGAATAACGCACAATTATCCTGCAAAGTAACTCGTTATCCGCAACTCGTCCCCCCCCCTTCTCTCTCTCTCTCTCTCTCTCTCTCTCTCTC
>NW_017259291.1:1075887-1085722 GCF_001594045.1 Atta colombica | reverse complement strand
CTCTCTCTCTCTCTCTCTCTCTCTCTCTCTCTCTCTCTCTCTCTCTCTCTCTCTCGTGAGAGACATTAACCTGCAGAATGCTGAAAAATTGCTTTCGTCGCAGCAGTGGCGTACACACCGTCCGTAATTAATTCATCGCGATATCGCGCGAGAGGAGAACTCTCGCATTACCCATGAGGTATCCCGCGAATATTCCAGCCGGCTTGTTGACGGATGTGCATGCGACGCGACGCAGCCTGGGGAGCGAGAGCGTGGATTTCGTTCGTCAGTCTGGAAAGCGCCGAGAAAAGCGCTTCCACACCCTTTCTCATCGTGCAACCACTCTTCCGTTCTCTCATCCTTACACTTCACTCTTCCGTCTTGTCGGTCCGTGTACATGCGGTCCAGGCAAAGGGTGTGAGCGACAAAATTACGTCGCTCAGCAGAATACTATTAAGTGGGGGTAGCGGAATAGAATGAGTACCGTGGGTGATGGATGACCTTAATTTCGCTATGATTACCGTCGGCTCGGGAATTTGTATGAAAATCGCTTGGGGCCGCTTCTTTCACACAACCCCTCCTTTTCACACCTTCGATCATTCTCTTCGACTTCTTCTCGCTACTCCGTTCCCGCATCTCTCGTTCTTTTTTCTTTATTTTTTTTTTTGTGATTGCCACCACCATTTCCAGATTAATACCTCTTCGTTCTAATGTTGTGTTCCGCGGTAGATGTCTCCCGTCGAATCGTACACGTTTCATAAAATGAGAAATTATATCGATATTTAATAACGTAGATTACAACAGTTTGGTTAGCAGCTTGTTGCGTAACAGCGATCGAAGGATTAAGGAAAAAGAAAGGAAGAAGGAAAAATAGTTCCTGCCAGGAAAATATTGGGGAAGGAAGATAGGATAAACTTCTGCAGTCTGTTAATTAAAACTAATCAATTAATTAAAACTAATTTTAATCAACAACAGTTAGTAGTGATTAGTACATTTTTTAATTACTCCAAAAATTTAAATTAATACAAAAGTTTTTTTATTGGACTCATTGTCAAAACATATTTTATATAATGCATTATATTCTATTTAAAATACATAGAAAGATATATAATAAATTGTGAATTTAAGAAACAGAAAATGCAAAACGTGCTTTAACTGTGATTTATCATATTATTATATTTATATTATATTTATATTATACAGGGTGTCCCAAAACTGACGACAAATATTTTAAAGACAGAGATTTTTATTATATAACATTTTAAGATAAAAGATCTAATTAAAGTGTCGAGGATCATTTTCAAAATAGGAAGAGTTTAAAAATTATGAACGACAGAACTAGAATTTCGCGCGTTCAAGAATGGCAAGATAATATGGAGGTGTTTTATGCTATTTGACATTAACAAAATTCAACACCTTCATACTGATCTTTTTATCGTTCCTGAGCGAAATCGTTTCTAGCTCTGTCGAAATTTTTAAACAAATGCAACGTTCTTCCTATTTGAAAATTATCATATCTTCGACATTTTCATATTAGATTTTTTGTCTTAAAATGTTATAAAGAATGTCTTTAAAATATTTATCAGTTTTGGAATATCCTGTATGTCTAACATCACGAAGACATAAGCGCGAGGATGTTCGACTGGTGATAAACTCTAGCCGGCGTAAAACGGAATCCTTCGCTGTTATCTTATGTATTACATATAGTTTAAGTTTTTAGCATAGTTATATAACGCGGCACGAAGATAAATTTTCTTCAAAACTTTTAGAAAACAATGTTGGAACGTTTTAATTTTCTCGCCAAACTTTCACGTGGGAAACATTACGAAACTTTCATTTGTTAAAATGTACTCTTTTTTGGTCTATTCACCTATCGCTGTGAGCATTTGTTTAAAACGCATGCGAGCGTGCGTGAGCTTGCAGAACGATTTACACACACTAAAATTAGAGTTTAAAGAATCACTTGCGATGTATTTGGCATACTATATGCCCTGTGTGTACGGTAAATAAATATTGCGCATTGAAATAATAACTTTAAAAAGTACATTTTTTAATACACAACATTTAATAATAAAAAAAGCTTTCAAGTAAATATAAGTTTGTCAGATATCGATTTCAACTCTTAGTCTGTACAGTTTGTTTCATGTATATTCTTAAAAGTGCACCCGCGGGCTGCCACGTCGTATAACGATTATTCCTGTTCAAAGAGTTCATCTCCTTTCGCGGAAGCCGTAGCTCGGCGAGCGAGGATATTATACTCGAGGGCTAAGGTTTAAGTAGCTTCATAAATTACGCTACTTTTACGGAAGGATCACCTAATCCGCGCTAGGAGCGGTTTCGGCGAAAAGCGAACTTCGCTCCAACCAAGGCCCGGAATTTATATCTCTTGACGTCTCGAACGCAAAGTGACACTCTGCGTTAGGCGAAGCAAGTTTCACGTCATGAAAAAGTATTAGAGCGATTTATTTAAACTACGGCCGTTTTAGAGAGATGCTTTTTCATCACGAAATTACAAAAGAGATAAATGGACATCGCACGCTATTCTTATAGTTATGTAAGTTTAAACCTGGGGTGGTCAATCTTTTTGTCTCGCATGCTATTATAGTGTAAAATCTTTGGTGTGCCATTCTGCTATAGAATTTACCCTCCGCTATGATTTTTAAAGCAGGGTTGGTAAAAGAAAATGTTTTTTTTTAACATAACATTATCTTTTTAAATATATTTTTAATAATTTTTCAAATAATATAAAAATTTATTGAACATGTTTCAAACATGTTTAATATTAAAAGAAACATATTTAAAACGTATTTAAAATATGTTTTTTATCAATACTAATTTAAAATCAACAATGATATTTTAATTGTTAGTTTTTGTTGATAAATTACGATATATCTGTAAAAAATATGTGAAATATAATCCGGCTTTTATTATGGTAAAAACTGTTGTTAAAAATTTGTTAAAAATTGCCAATTATATTTTTTCAAAATTTTTACAGATTTTGATATAATCTGGAACAATAAAAAATTTTGTTTCTTGAAGATTTCTTTCTACTGCTGACAAAGAATTAAAAATTCATGTTGCCAGCTGAAAATTAAGTAAAAGAAAAGACAGTCCAAATCTTAGTTATACTTTCTTTTCTTGTATTGAAAACTAAAAAATTTTTACTGTTTAAAATTTATTTCTTTTACTGTATTCTTCTTTTGTTTTAAGTAAGATAAAATATTAATCAAAGATTGCATGCTTTGCTCATTTTTGCGCTTAAAGTATTATTCTAACTTCGTTCTGTCTCTAGAAAATTATCTAATAGCCAATCAATATACTCATGTGATGAAAACAGAGCAATGAAATATCAGTCTAGTGCCTTTAGAACGATAACAAACCCAATCAAAAAGCATAAGTAAAAAAATAGATTTTAGTGGAGTACGATTACTATTTTTTAGAATGTAGTTCGATCTTAACGCTCGTGAACATTATCTGTTCTTTAACATTTGATAAATAATGAAGATGGAATGATTCTTGAGTTTGTGAGCGTGAATCGGTAAGCGATCTCAATTTTTGAATTCTAAATTTTTTTCTCTGGCAGCACATGCTTCTTTAGGCGTACCACTAGCAGATCCATTCCTCTAAGCAAAAAAAAATTATACTTAAATTTTTCCGTAACTAAATTACAATTGAAATTATAAATGAAGACAATTCGTACTTCTTCAAAATTTCTGATAAAAAAATCATTACCTTGTAAAGCTTTTAAAATCAACCCTACATATGTTTGTCACGATTTTCTCTGCTCGCACGAGAAGACATCGCGTATGCACGTAAGATTGTCATAACTCACGCGTCGTATCACGACGCCACGGAGATAACACGATTACATATGTACATCACGTTCGCGACTAGAATATCAGACAGTACAATTCCTTCCCGAAATTCGACGTTTCGCTCTCGAGGCGCTTCTAACGCCGCTTGCTTACCGCGCCGAAATTACAATAATGTATGCCGAGCACACTTCATGAATTGTTTGCTCCCGCTATGTACACTTATCAAATTAGACACTCGCTTCGCTGATAAATCCAACACGAACGTTTGGTAGAAACCTCCGCGACGTTCGTTACGCATGGCATAAATGATACACGCATGGTAAATGTGGCATACAACGCTGAGCTTGTGCGTTTAACGTCTACTTCAAACGAGCTATTTCCCCCGTGATAAGAACATCGCGAAATTTAATTTTGCTCAAGAAGGAAGGTAAATGAAATCAGTATTCGTGGTTTAAAGTCTTCGGTTTAATTAATAATCATTATTAGTAACCGTGATATATACCTTAAACTTAATGCTGAGCCATTAATTTGAGAAGTAACCGTGCCGAGGCTAACAAAAAAATTAACAAGTCCCATGCTACAGTGTTAATTCAAGTATATTTGAAAAAATGCACTCTAAAATTTATACAGTCTTTGCTATAAGTATGTTCTCTCAAAAGAGAAATACTAGAAATAATGGAAACTAAAGAAAGAAAATTGAAACTATTATTAAAAAAAATAATTATTCTTTTTTTAATGAAACTGTTTTTTAAATTTAGTTTTTGTTAGATATAGTTTACATCAATTTTTAGATGGTTTATACTTATGGCTAATCTATATCCAATCAATATTTCATATTTTCTTCTCTTTAAGTTTTTCTTCTTTTTAAGTTTTTCGGATTAGTCTTGGATTTGTGAGGCTGTTCATAACTCGTATTGAGAGAAAAACGGTTGAGAATTACTGCAATTTTGCTCCTGAGCGAACAATAGACGATGCACCTAAGTTTCGTTCCTACATAGGGGACAACGAACGGTTTTTATCAGGTGCCGGCCAATTGATCTGTGCGCTTCTGGAAATAATACGGCCATGCGGTTATCGTTGGTGTGATTTTACGATCGACTGGTGCGGACGAGACAATGGCCTCCCGTTATTTATTAGCTCGAATTTCCGCGCATTATGCGCCATCGAATCTATCTGCATCGCGGCATACGTGATTGGCCCACGGTTTATGCAGGAGTTAGGTGGCCTTTCAATACTAAAATAAATCATTAGCATGCGCGAGTACGAGCCCGCAGCCGGCTATTATGGTTAAATAATCGTGTTATTGTAACTGATGGTGCTCAGTGCAATCCTAAAAACTACATTATCCAATTGCGGCTGGATCGCAATCTTGATAGAAATATATGCAGTTTTCTTAGACACTCATCCAGTTGTTGTTTAGTGTTTTTGTGTTCTCATTAGTTATAACAATACTACATTGGAATTAGACAAGAATTTGATAAAGTTTTATTTAGTAGCTAAATATTTTTCTAAAATACAATTTTTCTAAAAAAAAACAGATATGCAATATGCAGACATTTAAATTTTGCGCATCTTTTGTGTGCAACTGCAGGTATAATATGATATCTAGATTGGAATTTTAAGTTAGTTATACTTCTCATTGTCTATTAGACAGATTTAATATAATTGTCTAATATCTGCTGAAAATTGCATGAAATTTCTATTAGAGACGTTTCCATCATTTCTGCCATTCAAAATTTCTTTCTTAAAATCTTGATAGAAAAGAAAGAATCATTGGACTAAAGCGAAATAAATTTGCGAAGCGTCCGCACAGTTTCATTGTGGCAATGGATAATTTCGCGACGACGACGTCGAGAGCAATATCTGTAGGGAAAAGAACCAAATAATCCTTATTCCGTATTAAGATCACGAAACGTCGCTTAACACGTCTGCCTTTTTCTCAGCTGTCTCCTGTCCGCTCAAAGAATTTACATGAGCCAGCATCCAACTTTTACGTTACGTTAAACATATTTAGTACTATTAATGATTTTTAGATTCTAAAAGATGACAAATCTCAGAAGTTTAATAGAGATCGTTAAATTGTGACATTTGTGTCTTCGATGGCGATTTGATGAAATCGAGTGACAATTAGCGAAGCTCGAAAAGTCTCCGACCACTTTGTTCCTTCTCTCGTTTCGAATCGACTGGTCCAGCTCGTTCTTGCATTCGTCTTTCGTCTACGGACCAACCAGGACGGGGCAAGGAATAGTCTTGTTTTCAGAAAACTTCAGATCCAATTCACCAACTTTCCACATTACGACAATGCTGTTCGAGCTCGAGGACGCGTGGAGTAGTCTTTCATCCGTTCGAGGGTAAATGAAACTGCCGCTGAGAGAAGCAGGAGCTAGAAAGACGTTCCGTGCCGGACAGAAAGGAGAACGCGAATCACCTCTTTCCCCTCAACTTTATCGCTGATTACACGTTCCGCTACTGAGTAGAATTCGTCTCGCCAGAAATAAATTAGTTAATGGATCTTCTGCTTTCCGCAGAAGGTGCACCGCAGAAGCCGCGCGACAGCAACTTTTTGCGATTATAGAAGAAGCAAAAATGGGAAACCTATGTTCCTAATAGACGAGGTAATTATATCTGCTAATATTGAATTTATTTTTGAAATTTTTATAATACAATTCTAATGGAAGATAAGAATCAACGCTTGTCAATAATTAAATTTAGCGCAGTCTTAATTGTATATTTTATTTATGAAAAGTTTAATACTCTGTTTGGAGAAGAGAAAGTTTGGGAAAGAGATTTTTCAAAAATGAAGAAAGGTTTGAAGAAAATGTTTCATTAAGTAAGTGCAATGTATTGTTCTAACAATTTAAGAAGAGAAAGAATTTAGTTTTTTTTAATCGATCCTGAGGCACTCTTATGATTGCTCCCTTGTGGAATGTAAAAAATGAATTGTTTAATTTTTGAAACGGAATTGTATGACGCTACGTGTTTTATATAATCAGATTTCAGCTATAGTTTTTATATGAAGCTTAAAATATTATGTAATATTATGTAAGTTTTACAATAATGTAGAATTTTTATTAATTCACTTATGTTTTTTCATTTCGATGATTTTATTTATTTGTAAATATTAACTATTTTACTAGTAGACAAATTAGAAAATTAAAAACAAGACATATTAAGATATGTTATATTTATGAGTTATGGCTCTTATATTAACGATAAGCGTTGTAATCAATTACAGTATGTAAAAGATTAATTTAGTACTCGTGAATTGAATATATACAATCCTCTGCAAATAATACTTATTCGTGTGAAGTACTTAAAAGATTAATTTAGTACTCGTGAGCTGAATATATACAATCCTCTGCAAATAATACTTATTCGTGTGAACTTAAAACATTTAAAATTCACATTAGAGAAACGCATTAAAGTTTCAGATTATAACAATTTATTACACACCGGAATTTGTGCCTCATTAATGAAAAGTGAAATTATTTCGGTTGAATTTAGCGTGTAGCCGAAATTTTACGCGCGATCGCGCAAAAATACACACCCGCGGGTCATATCGGGTCACATCGAAAGCCAGAAATGGTAAGCTTCTCGCTTATCCATACTCGTTTGCACCACCAGCGTGCGATTTGTGTCCCGTAGATCGCCAGATTAATGGGGTACCGATCAATGGGGCACATTCACATCCGCATTGGCTCAGCCGTCATGTCGTCCGATTTTCGAGGGTTCGACGAGGTAGATCTGCGCGCTCCATCCCTCTAACCGGTGCCGCGCCCGGAATCGTTCTGATCGTTAGAAATTTGATTTCACGCTTGCCGCATCCATAACATTCTGCCTGCGCGAGCGCGAACAACGTCGACGATAGTAATGGTACATGGAAAATAGGCTTTTGTGCCGCATATATTGGGTGGAACATGAAATTATCATCACGTATAATTTTAATCGAGAAATTAGAAGGCAACAATGAGGTTGTTCAGCTTTAAACGAATGACAATAATAAGTAAATAATTTTTTCATGTTTATTTTTTCATAATTAACTTACATTATAATATTAACGTATGATATGAAATATTGGCAATTTTGAGAAAAAAAATTGATATATAAAATGCGATCTTCTATCACTTTTCTTGTGTCCATCTAAATATCGGCATCGTAAAGAGATACGAGATAGAGACACGTAAATGGTTTATATCATTGGCACTGCACATAAAAAAGGTGATAGATTTTTTTTACACCTAGTATGTGTATGCGCATGTACCGTTCCCTCGTACTCTCATTTTCCGTTACTCTCGCATCTACCTGATGTAACGGCGTAGTCCCAACGCGAAATAACTCGCATAAATCACCGATGGTTACGTAGATACATTTCGTGCGATTCCACTGGCGGCAATGTTTTAATAAAACCCGAGGCCCAATTATTCAACTCGACGACCTCAGTTCGCGTCCTCAAATGACCCGTGTACACGTACTGAAATCTCTTACTTTTAACCAAATATACAGTTGTTTTGCTATTTTATATTTTATTCAAAAGGGACTGTTAGACCCCATTTATCACTTTTATTTCTATCGTGTGTAGTTGCGATGGTATTTTGACATTTTCGATAAAAACGATTGGCAAGCATCGTGACAAATAGCCGTCATTCCTTTTCGCAGTCGAAGCCGCGGATCATGTTACGGTTGTTTGGACAGCCGTTAGGCGTTAAAAATAGCATGTACTCAAAGTTTTCCGCTTGCTTCCTCGATCCCTTGCCATCTCTTCCGCAAATCTTGTTCTTCGTGATAATCTGAAGTATTATAAGCCGCTAACGTCAACCAGGAGAAGATGGAGAAATAGTTTCGAGAACAGCAACGTTGACAAACATCACGCGTACCATTTTCGAGCACTGCCTCCCAGCGTGAGGTGTACGTCAAAAACACACGTGAAACTTTGATACAAACCTGACAGCTTCCGGTCACGAAATCCAGGGGTGGATACGCGAGGATCTGAAATCCAAGCGGCGTACGTTTTGTCGTTATGAACGAAAAGAGCAGGAGTCAGAGCGCCGAACTGTGAGAAGTAAAGTGAAAAAAGTTTTCACCGCTCCCTTCTCAGCCCTTTTTATTCTTCTCGTCTCCTCGTTATTCTTTTAAGACCTGCGCACAGCAGATCGTTTCCGTGAGGAAGAAGAAAATCCATCCTGTTTTTTATTCGATGAAAGAAAATTATGTGGATCTTAACGTAGTCCGGTCAATTGCATTTTTTTTTTCTTCGTCGATCAAAGTCAAATCTCTGATGGAATATTTCTTCGTTCGAGAAATGTAGTTGTATTTTTTCAAGCAACTTGGGATCGTCAAGACATTGGAGTTTGTGAGGAGCGGGGGATGAGAGACGAGATAGCATCGAGTAATTCTTGATTACTGAAGAATAAAAAGGACTGCGAAGTACTTATTTCTTAACGAATGCTAATTGTCGGATATATATTTGCGTAATTTACATTTTAAGAGCGGAGAGAGTGCTCGTTAAAGTCTATTGCGTAAATGCAATTGAAGCCGAAGTAAATAAGAATCTCGACTAGCCAATTGTCACGGTTCAGTGAATCGAAGCTCGTGATTTAAAAGCCGAGGTGATCAACTTAACGACGACAGTCGCTCGTGACTTCACAATTTCAATGAAATTACTGCAATGTCTGTTTCGCTGCTATTTAAACGTCAGACTTATCCTTTACTGCCTGATTAATCCTTCGTTATATCACTCGATTAGAGTATGGCTTACCGTCCGATCTTTCGTTGAGTGTATTACTTATATAATGCGTTTATTCTTTCTAATATAAAAATTTTTAAATATCGCAATAATTTTACGTAATATATATATATATATATGAATCATATTTGAATTATAAACAACATTTTTTTTTAAGCATAATAATTTTTTTGCAATATAATTTTCGCTGCTTAATTGTTATTATGTATGTACAATTTCTTTCTTTTTATTTATAAATTTATTTATAAATTTTATTTATAAATTTTATTTATAAATTTTATTTATAAATTTAATAATA
>NW_017259291.1:1050314-1075820 GCF_001594045.1 Atta colombica | reverse complement strand
TACTTGGTGCTCCTGTATTTTATATAATATTTATTATTATTATTATATATAAAGAAAAGAAATGTGTCGGATATGAATGACCCAATTGTGTGTATTATAAGGATAAAAGTAAGTATAAGATTAACGAAGTGGATAAAACAATAGACGCAATTTTATTACGGTTTCACTACAGCAGTTGTGAAAGCACGGACTGTGTCCTTTATCGATTTTCCATCTTGCAGAGGTCAGTGTACCTTTAAAACTTTATCGGCCACTTATATCGCTGTTTTATCGTTTTTCCAAGAAAATCATTAAATACAGAATAAATTCTATCAACATTCGTAATGTACGTCAAAGGTAGTGCAAAATACATTCGTTGAGAATGTGGTTCTTGGCTGTGGATAGAACTAGTAACTTATTCCACTTTCAGTGAAACTAACATTTTCATTCCAACGGTGATTCTATGAAATGTCGAGGATGAATAATTTTCCATGCTTCCGTAGCGAAAACGGGATTTGCACAGAGAAAAAACATATCTTAGTAAATATCTTACACAAGTACGTAAATTTTATTAAAAATGCCAAAATTCTGTACAATAATAAAGTACAATATAAAATAAAATGTTTATCACGTAATAACTATACATATACAAATACTGTTTTAATAAAAATTATTTAAGATATTATTTAAGATATTATCTTAGATGATTTGACTGTAAAAATTTTAAGAATTTACTCGTTTTAGGTTTTTTATGTAATGAATTCTAATAATGAATTCTAGTAATGAATTCTAATCGACAGAAAAATAATAGATTATTGAATATCTGATTAATCATTAAATAATAATCTTTTACTTTAAGTTTTGTTAATAGATGCAAAGATTAAAATTGAAAAAAAATAGATTCTTTGAGAAAAGATGTGTTTTAATAAAAGACTATTAATTAATAACTAAACTATATTATTTAAAAGGAATATTTTTCTCGTCTATATCTCTATCCAATCTATCAAATAAGTCAGATTTATTTCGGATAACGACAGTACAAGTACAATCTGATGGAAAAATCAACTGAAACGCAGTCCACGCAGTCAGAAATCAGTTGACATTTTTGAATGCACCGCTTGGAGAGTCGAGATTAAAGTGTTCCCTGTCGTACGAACTCAGCCGTTCGAAAACGAATTACGCTTGCGCGTATTGCAGTAAATGGATTTATCTCTCAGTTGGCTTTACTATTGACGCTTCGTCAGCTAACATTATTTCGGATTAAGTCGATTTGTTTTACTTAAACCCATTAAACGGACGGCCTCCTATCTGAATTAAAAAAATAATTGAATTTTTCAATTTATAGTATGTATATATGTATTATTCTGTCGCGATACTGTATAATCTTCTATAAATTATGTAATGAGTCGATTCAGTAATGAGTCCAAGTCTCTTGACTGTCACAATTTATTCAGATTTTATACAGAGAAAGGAGGAAAAATATAATACATTATAAATCAGCAGTTTTCTTGAGCTTTTCCCGCGATAATAACGATGATAATGCGATTTCGATCACTATTGTCCGAGACATCATGGTGTTTGCTAACCGCCGCGCCGACTTGCGCCGTTCATTCTCGGTTATATCTGCGAGGGAACGTTCCTCACTTTTGCCCTCGGGATTACGTCGGTTTACATTTAAATTTATAATCTGTCCCTCAGAACGAGGAGACCCCGTCCGAATGCCCGCAGTAAATTGATTTGCAGTATAACTCCGTTTCCTCGCCGCCGTCGGAGGGGTTCACACCTCGTCGGTGAAAAGATGGTACAGCATGAAAAAGACATGGAAAGCTGTGCAAGCAGAATGGCGAATGGCGAAACGTCGAGGTGGTGGAAACGACGGATGACGGGTTTGAGGAGGGAGGAAATGTAAAATACGAGATGGTCTGGGCGCGGTAAGCGATTTCCGGTTGACTGACTGACATCGGTAAGCTTGGCTCTGCCTCCGGGCAACCTTCTCACCGTCTAGTTGGTTTTCCTTCACGTTCTCTCGGGCTATCCACAAGCGGACGTTATATACAGGGACGCACATGTGTTTGGTATGTGCAGACAACGTGTACAAACTGTACACAGGACCAGGATTCTCGCTACTCCGTTTTCCACTCGGAGGCTCGACCGCGATTAAAGTACTCAACGACAAGACGCGCCAAATTGCACGGTATTTCGAGGAAGCGGTTCCAAGGATTCGTCATCCACATTGCGTGACAGCGATTTCGATAAGAACCCATCTTTCCGACGAAGTGGCGTGTACACTTGTCGAGATTCTTTTATACGTTATGTCAACAGTCTGAACTAATGATGTTATCGACATTTAAAGGTTCCATCATATGTTACCAGACACAATGAAACTCTTGTCGCTCTAGTTATGACGTCAAATTTATTAGACTTAAATAATTGTAGATGTCTTTTTATTTATGACAAAAAAATAAAAATGTTTATATATAACGGGAAAAAATGTTTATATATATATTTATATATAATTATATATAATTTTATATATTTATATATAAAACATTTTTTCCCAGGAATATTTGGTTAGAATAATTGAAATTCTGATTGAAAATGAATGAATCAGAATTTTGTGATTAATACTATGAATTCTAATTGAAATAATCGGAATTCTGATATAATCAGACTCTATTCATCTGGATGTTTTTCTTAGAGTATAATTTGATATTCAATACTTCAGTATTATTTATAATAAATCAATATTATTTATAACAAATTGTAAATATGTGAAAAGAATGATTTTTTATTGAAATATTTAAAATTAGATAACGCATTTCTGGAAATAATTTTATTAAACTATCAAAATAATTATATAGGAAATTCATGATGAGTAAATATTACACAAACAATTTTAAGTTCTAGCAATTAGCTTGAACTAATTATTTTGATAGTTTAACACACACAAAATTATTTTCGAGTCTAGCTTTTTGATTTTAGCAAAACGATTCTTTTTATAAATAATATAAATATTTATATTATTAAATATAAATATAAATATTTGACGTACGATTTAACTTGTCCCTTAATCGCGAAAAGAATAAAATGAAAGCCATCGATTGAAAATATTAATTACACAATTATCCATTATAAATAACGATATTAATTTATTGTTGATCGAATAAAATTCTCTCTGAAATTTCTGTTAACTGATCGAGTATACTTACAGACCGTTAAAATTCTGTATGTTCTTGCAGTTGCAATCGTGATTTCGAAGTTTCCACGCAGCGCAAGGTCTGTCTGTTTCGCATTATACTGCCAAGAAGCACGGTCCACGAGTTTCCGTTTTATACTCCGGTGAGCCAGCGCGATTATAAGGGACTCTGGGAGACAAGGCCGTCCTAAATTGCACTCGAGTGTTTCGTAACTCTCCTCGACGTTGTGACGATATTCCCTCCAGATGTAGTCCACAAAACCCTGTACGCTCTGAGAGAAATCTCGCTTCTGTATAACCCAACGAGATACCACTTCCATATATATGTACGTAAGATAATTCTTATTAACAAGAAGAAAGACGAGAATTGAGAATTTTCGTATCGCGTGTTCTCATGCTCGCAATATATATCAAGAAACGTGCACGCGATAAAACTTGCGATGCTATCATCACGTGATTATCACGAAAAGAAATACAAAGTGTAACGGAACTTTGAAGGAAATCACGTAATATAAAAGTTAATTATTTGGTAAATTACCGTTTCTTTACCTGCTATTTATTAAGAGATTAATAAATTCTTTGCTCTTAAATCATAATTTTTTCAAAGAATTTTTTCAAAAAGGACCATATTGTTTGTCAATTTAATTTATGATATTATATATTTCAGCTTTTGTTGAATATTAAGAAAATCTTTTATTTGTTTTTAGAGTTAGGTATTAGCAATGTGGAAGGATGTGGATAAGAAATTTATATAAACCAAGTCCCCTTCTTGGCTATGTAAATGCTGAAATGTAATAAATTTTATTCTATTCTATTTCAGCCTTTGTTTGAAACATTGTATCAAGACTAACAAATAATAAGCGCGCAATTTGCTTGAATCGGAAATTGTAAGATTTATTGCAAAATTAAAATAAAAAATACTATCAGACATTAACATCCGCTTTAATTGAATATGATCTTCTTTGCTCATTTATGTTAAACATTTCTCTGTTAAACTTTTATTATTTTTTATTTTAAGAATTCTATTGACTGTTATGTGTAGAATATTTTTTCATCCTAGAAAAAAAAAAAATTATTTGCAAAGAAATCTGGTATTCTTCTACATTTCATAAAATGATAGTGATTCACAAACCGAAAAACTAGAATCGCCCTTGAGTCAGACGCCCTTGAGAAATCGTTTCGATCTTTTGGTCACGGGCTCAGCTCATCGTACAGAGAACGGAATGAACGAATTGGACAAGAGCGAGAAAAGAGAGGGAGAGAGGGAAATAGAGAGAGAGAGAGAGAGAGAGAGAGAGAGAGAGAGAAAGAGAGAGAGAGAAGGCAGGGCTCCGCTGCATGAGAGAAAATCGCGCGAAATAAAAGCATCCAATTTCCTGTGAATCGTCCGTTAGATCTCTCGGCGGACTTCCTCCTCGCTCTTCCTCTCGCCGCGGCGTCCGAACGATGTGGCGCAAGAAGAAAAAGCATGGAGGGCCGGTTCATGCTTTTCACAGCCGGACACGAGATGCCAAATGCAGTCGGCGAAACGTGAAACTCCAAGGATCACGAGTCGAGGGTATAGGGTGACTCACTGAAGAGCGTGGCGATGCCGAAGAGCGTCTTTATTCTGACGCAATCTTGGCATTTTAATTATTTATATCGCGCTATCAGCAGCACAATGAAATCTCCGTCTCTCTCTCGTCTCTGCCTTTGTATTCCGACTTTCTTACAAATTTCCCTTATTATTTGTTTCTACTTTCTTTGAACATTTGTGTAGAACGGAAGCTGTTATTATTTCGGAAATAAAATAGAATTCGCAAATAAAATCAAAGAGATTGAAGATCATCCGCTGATCGAATTCGCAATTCGCCGCAAGTAATAAATTCATAAGTATGTGCTCACCATTCAACTAATATTGATAATTCTTTAAGCTTAGAACGTTATCATATGTACAAATTTGACGTGTAAGTAAGCAAGATCATTAAGCGCTCTGCTTTCAATGATCAGTAGGGAATTTAATCTGCCTTGCTAAAAACTGGGATAAGTGAGGACAAACTTTTAAAAAATTAGTCTGTTATATATCAATTTGGATTCTCTAGCGGTTAATATTATAACAAAGCGTGATGAGTAATTTTAATTTTAAAAAGTTTTGTGTGTGTGAGAAGACAATTAGATTTTATCCTTTTTATATCAAGATTGAATCAATTTGCTTATTCTTCCTTTTCTTTTAAATTTTACCAATTGAGTTGTTCGATAATAAAGATTTTCTTTTCTTATCTAAAAATCACAAGATCTTTATAAAGATCCAGATTATAAATATTTTGTTACTTAAAGTATGAAATATGTGAATTATAAACAATTAATTAATTATTATGTTAATTAAAAATGACCTGTTTCCTCCATAAAATTTATGTATCGATAGAGGTACTATCACTGAATGTCAATTTCTAGTGTTAAAATATTATAAATATTTGTTGTGTCTTATGTAAAGAATTGTGATCAATTCATTAAGAATTCCAACAGCAATGAAGGCACTCGTTATTAATGTTTACTTCTCTCTCAAGTCTTTCTATAATACCAAGACAGACTTGCTTGTACAATACCGACAAAGCATTGTACACCTCAAGTAATAAAGACAACAGCTGCGAACCTGGATGCAAGAACTGCAAACTTCCCGGTGAATTGCTGATACGGCGTGACGTTCACTTATTTGCATCGCATAATTGACAATACCGCTATTCGTCAGATATTCTCTGTTCCTTTGCTCTTCCTCGTCGGTTTTAACGATCCTCGATATCTTTTATCCTCTGACAATATACTTCACGCTCGCCTGTCTCTCCATGTTGCATGTCTAACGAGTGAGGAAGAAAGCTTCTTATAGAATCGCATAGCGGATACGTATCTCCGGTGCGATTTAAAGTTTTCGAGCGAACGTGGAAAAAGAGCTGAAGTATACTCGCGTAAGTCACATCAAAAATGAATATCTTTCTTCCTGAGACCGGAAAGATGGGCTGAAAGTAACGAGCCCATCTTCTCAAACCGCGTGGCGCTTCAATTATTTATGACGTCTTGTTGATACCATCCTACACTAGTCAGTTACACTTTTCATTATTCTCTCTACACTACTTACCGACTTATCCTCTTTTTCTTCCTTGTTTTTGAAATATTAAGTTGTACGTTGACGGTTTTCTTACTTTTACATTAAATAGACATATGTTTTAAATATAAAATATACCAAAATTTACAATCTTACATATAAATTTACAATCTTACATATCTTACATATAAAATGATCAATGAAATGATTATTAATTTTTTGAAGTTGATAGTGAGTCTATTAAATTCACTCAATTATATCCCTTTAAAGTTGAAAGTAATCCATTGGATCCACTTAATTATATTCTTTATGTTACATTTACAAATTTGAATAATTGTTAAAATAAATTTGACATTCATTAATTTTTATACGAGTTGTCATTTTTTTAAAATTAATTAGTGCCTTTTAATCAACATAAATTAAATAGGTCTCACAAGGACTCAGCATCAATAACTATACATTACAGATTTTGATGTTAGCTTCGAAGAGTTAACGTGTCATATTTTACGATATATCTTAAAAATATATGAAATAATGACAGAATTATAATTTATTCGTATAAACGAAAATCAGCAATTGCATATTTCTTTATTGCATATTTCTTTATTTGAAAAACGTTGTTTTTTTATAAAGGACATAACCAAGTTCAAGCAATCAAGTTCGTATTTTCTGCAGAACGTTAATGTTATCGTAACTCGGATCAGAAGTTAGACCCGTACGAATTACGGGAAGATATATGTCCTCTCGGACACCAATAAAGTTCGAAGAGGATCGCGCGAGAGACGATCGGATCTGCAACCCGTCGAAGCCTACAAGCCGCAAGCAATTAATTCATAAGCGTACGCTCGACACAATGGTGAACTATGGTAGTACGTATCCGTCTCTTCGCGCAACAATGCCACGCGAGCATCCGCACGTTGCACGAATAGTATCAAGATTTGAATGAGTCAATACAATGATAAAGGACCTGAATCCCTAGGAGACGAAAGGTATTACACACGGGAATACACGTCTCTGTGATTGTCTCGTTGATATGTTAATTAACGTTATTGATGTTAAGCAAGACTGCTCCGAGTACTCAATATGACTATCTATTAATCCTGTCAATGCAGAATCGAGGTTGCGTTAACCGATTGTTTCGACAGTCAAATTGCATTATCCGGCAAAATGCAATTGATACGCACTGCACCAAATCTCCATGTCTGATAACAGATTTTCGTATGGTTCGAAAATGGTTGGGTAATTGATTCAATTTTTAATTATCGCAGATCCTTCTAGCGACACCAGCAAATTGTTAAATGTCAATCTGTCAATGTCTTTGCAATTAGTGTATATGTTTTAACAGTATAACAGATAATTTTTAAATTTTCTATTTATGCTGTTAGCATAGATAAAAAATTAAAGTCTGTTATTTCAGCATTATTATTATATAAAACATTATTCGCATAGGCGGAGGATTTTGTTCCTCGAAGAAAGTCAAATTTTAAAATTTAGAATCCGAAAGAGTAGTCGATTATTGAATAATGAATTGGATTTGTTTTATGTTTTTTATATTATTATTTTTAATCGATAAACTAAAAGCCTGTACCGAAGCTAGGTCTTTAATGCTTTAAATAATTCAAAATGAATTATATATATGTGCATACTATATACATACAATGTGCCATATTTGTAGTTATTCGAACTGATTCGCACGTCGAATTGGTTTTCCGAATTAATATTTTTCTGGATATTTTCCACATTTAAATTGTTTCACATTTACTAAAATAATATTCTTATTGTTATTATTTTTAATTACTAGCTGGTAAAAATTGCAATATTACACATATTTAATTTTCACATATTAATTTTCTTTTACTTTATTTTTCTTTTAAGATTGTACTGATTCTTCGAACTGGAAAAACTTAAATTCATAACACTAGTCGTCTTGGATTCTCAAAAAAAATCTTTTTATAACTTTTACTTCCAATTCTTCCTTCTTTTTCTTTAATTTCTTGTGAATATTTAAGCGTAGCTCGTTTAAACAGTTTTAATTGTTTTTGTTTTTTAAGTTTTAGAAAAAGTCACTTTCTGTTTCTTCTTGGTTATGCCCATGAACGTAGGATCCAGTAAACACCAACTAACAATAATATAATGCGCGTCAGTGTAATAATTCCCTGCTCAACAGTGTAACTATTATCAACACGTATATTACATTTATTATTGAGTGGAAAATATAACATTAATGTCACTGTTAATATTATGTTATTAATACTTCGGGAGATATATATAGGATGCGTCACCAAAATCTGGACAAATCGAACAATTTCTTTAAACAAAATGAAAAATTATAGTTACAAAAAATCCTTTTACGTGGCACTTGGAGAATCCCTGTAGAGCACAATTATTCGATATATTCTTCGATTAGCTTGAATAACGGCCTCTATTCTCGATTTGAAGTGTTCGCATCTGTAATGTAGCGCTGTCTATGCTGCCTCAATAGCAAGTCTTAATGATGTCACATTGGGATGCCGAGACTTCTTTGTGACCCTTTTAACTACGTTCCATACGTAATAGTCCAAGAGATTTAAATCTGAGCTGCTGGAAGGCCAGAATGGGAGCCGAGGCAAGCAACTCGGCTTCTCCTGGCAGCTTCGGAGAGCATCTGTCGTATTTTTAATGTATACGATTTGTATCGAAGGTCCTCCTCGACAATTCGACGCATTGTTACTCGTTTGCTCGCTTACACTACACAATCGATGGTAATTTTCACAACGATTGCCCTGGATCAGCCGAAATCAGTGCTTGAGTTCTTTCAATAACTGCGAAGGGTCCTCGCGTTCTTTCGAGTGGCTCTTCTTTGCTGACATATTGGAACTTTTGTTGGACTATTCTAAATATATTTTGCCACAATTCTAAGTATATTTTGCCACAATTCTAAGTATATTTTGCCACAACATCATAAACGGTTGATCTCGGATATTCAAAGAATTATTTCCGTTGCTGAGCACTCAGCAAGCCTTTGATGATCGCGGCTCTTCGATACTTCGCACTTGATTTCAACATCGCGGCCATTTTGAGAATATGACTGTTTACTAGAAGCATCAAACTTTCTCGATGCCAACAACAATTCGCCTTGGTCGCCTCTGGCGAAGATACAATATAGTGGAAAATTTAAATAGAAATTTGTCCGGATTTTGGTGACGCACCCTCTATATATATATATGTGTGTGTGTGTGTGTGCGTGCGCGCGCGCGCGCGCGCGTGTGTGTGTGTGTGTGTGTGTGTGTGTGTATATATACAGAGTTCGAATATATATATTCTATGTACCTCCCTGGTGGAGGATATCCTTCATCACCGCCGCAAATTCTTTGAAATCTCGATAAGTAACAATTAACCAAGCGTAACATAGCGCGTTTCGCCCGGTTTCCCTCTTACGAAGGTGAGCCGAGACGGCAAGTCTGATTGAATCATTGATTGATTTTCTCGTTGCGTATCACGCATTGCGTAACCATCCGATTCCATCCCGTTCATCCATCCCTGGGTTCTCTCATTTCATCCCTATCCTGACAATCCTAGCCGACGACGCCTCGGGAAAACGAATCCTTTGAAGTCCCCCGTAATCGAAGAAGTAATTTCAGTGCGACCCTCGCTGGCAATCGTTTTCTCCTGGTCACATAGGATCGCGCATCTACCCTACGAAATGTTATTATCGGGAGTGCCCCGTCCTTGATAAAGACAATTAGCAGCATAATTCACGCAACAACTTTGTGAATTATATAAAAAAAATGTGATAAAAAGTACGTATTTGTATACATTTAATAACAATTTATGTATTGATATTAAAAATATATAATTTATTACCCATTAGTTTTTCTAAAGGCTTTACAAAAATTAATATAAATGTGTATATATATTCTTACAAAAAAAGTCTGTAAATTGCATTGACTATTATAATTTTACTTGAAATAACTAGAATTCTGTTTGATATGATTAGAATCTTCTGGTTCGTTCATTTTTAACCATAAATTTTTCTCAGTGTAATTATATTACTTTTGGGGACTTTTGATCTTTGTGAATATTATAAAGCATTTATAAATAAAGGAATCTTAGTATAAAGAAGAAAATTAATATAAAATTTTTGTACTAAATAAAGTTTTAATATTTATTTTATGTTAATGATGTGTAGCGATTTTAATCGTAAAGAAGAAAAGAGAATTATGTAAAATTCTTCAAAATTGTCATGTTGTCTCATAATTTCCATGATTTTCAAAGAAATTTTAGAGTAAATTTTAAGAGAAAATTCTCTCTGTGTGGAAAGTTACTTGTTGCAATTTCTAAAGACTTCTTAACATAAGTTGCAATCATACAACGTAATTCGCAAACGCAGCAGTCGAGGTCCAATCAGAAGAGGTCAATACCAAAGTATTCATTGACGCTTCTAATTAATTATCGTGTTTGCAAACTACATTTTATAATTACGACTTATGTAGAGAAGCCTTTAGAAATTACACGACTAACTTCTCATCAAACAGCAAACTAATCAAAATGATAACAAATAATGTAAGTTTGCTACTGACTCTCTTTAACTTTTTGTCTCCATTTAAAGTATTCCTTAATTAAGACATGATAATTCTACTTAAATAAAAGTGGACATATTCTTTACAATGCCTTTTCTTCTCTGATCTCCTCTATTTTCTCATATCGCAAACTCGCCGTTAAAATTAACATCGACATTTTCTCGGACGGAACCTAAATTCAATTTTACTTTACAAATCTAATTTAAGCAAAGTGAAACTCGTACTGTAGGCGAAACTTAGTTAACATTAAACTTCGCACACATATTGGATTCAAAATACGATTCCTACCAAATTCAATCCGGAATAGCAAGTACAAATCTTAACTATAGAAGAATAAAATCAAATTCGCGGCACGTAAACCGAAGTTGAATGTAGATGCCACTTCGTAAAGTAAACGATCTCAAAATGAAAGGCTTTCCCTTTCTTGCCGCAAGAGACTGAGAATTATGCTTTTTTCCGAGATTAACAAAACAAAATTTTAATACGTAATTGTAAATAAATGCAAAGTCCACGAATGAATATGCGAATAAAAACAAATGTTACCCTAACGAAGGCGATGCCCTCGGAAGCAATTTGAATATTCCGGACTCAGGGATAGCAGTGAAAAATTCTTACCCGCGATTTCACAGTAAAATATGCATCTTTCCTAAAAAAAAAAAAAAAAACTTTGCGAGACAAAATTCAACTCGTTGCAACGCTTAGCGAGAAAAATTCCACTACTTGGAGCGAGTTAAAAACTCGTAAAGTGTGATGAGGTAGTCGGTTCGAAAATTGTCGAAATTAATTAACGAGTGGCAGGAAAGAGAATATCAGTTTGTACGTTCAGAGCTAATAGACAGCTACTGAGAGGTCTCATCTTTTTGTTATAGGTGCGAGGGCGGCTGGCTTCAACTCGAGGGCAGTGCTCGCGTTTGTGGTCGGAACCAACGCTTCGACCGACCAGTCGTTCTCTTCTCGGACAAGCCGGTCGCAACTCTACATATGCAGTGAGTACTTTCATCGCTTAATTTCCATCAGTGAACGGTTTTTGTATTGCCACTTGTTAAGTTAAAAGCAATAAGTTCTCTTCTCGAGCAAACCGCCCCAAATTATCATTAATTACTCTTTGCATTATAAAATATCTCATCAGGAGAATTTTCTACTTTATATATCAAATTCGAAACATCAAAGTATTTATTATGGCACTTTAATGTTTCAAGTAACATCATAAACAGACTAACTTTATACAAATATATGATCTATTTGCATCGAGAAGATCCGTGAAGATCATTTTCATTTATTTTCCTGCATATAAATATTTGTGTAAACAATTTTTCTCTTTTGTTTCTGGAAATATAAGATTTTTTTAAAACGTTCGAGTTGATACGTATCTATTTTTATTCTAAGAGAAAGATTTTGCCGATTTCTCTTTTATAGAGAATAATTATGTCTTAAAGGAATAGTGAGTGCGTAAAGTCGATTTAATGTCACTTTTATATATACATGCGAATTTTATATGTACATAAAAGCGCGTAACATTATCGAGAATGGAAGACAAGGACGGACAGCAGAAAAGTAGATAGAATTCCAACGACATTACGAAATAGGAACACGTCCTGAGTTAAGTGCTTCTTACTACCTCAAGTCGTTGTTATTTGTGTTACTTGAATAAGTAACGTTCATATATCGAATTTTACTCTTAAATACCATTAGACAGTGATATTCAAAAGATTGAATTCGCGCCCTCGAATCTCCGTATCTTTGCAAAAGTTTCTTGCTCTTCAAGTATCGTAAATCAGGCTGATTTCGATAACTTAGAGAAGAAGCAAAGCTCGGAACGAAGCGGTGGTAGAGTATTTACACGATTCGCACCTTATAAGAAGCGATTTCCATTATCAAGTAGCCTTCTGTCGCTTCATCCGTCGTTTGTATTTGAACATCAGCTCCTGAGAAAAGTTTAATTTAAATGCAAATTGATTTACCTTTGATAAAGTGAAATGGGGTTTCCTGTGTTTACTGCAAAGGCGAGAATTATTTTTTAAATTAACTTTCTTGACGACGGCGTCCACCATGTAACCGTATTTAATTATGTTGAAACTACGTAGAGAAGTAATAATATGAAATTAATAGCTATTCATGATCAATGTGCCCTGGAACGTTACGAGCGTCAATTGAAACGGAATGCAAATTAATTATTACGTTTGATGAAACGTGTTATATCGATTTATTTATTTAATAGATGTAATCTTATGAAAGATGTCAACATTTTATAATTTTGTACGTTTGCAACGTCGTAATTTAGAATTAATTTCTGCATCAATTATTATGTTTTTTCATATTTATTGTGCTGATAATTAACTATATAATTGAAATTATAGTAACTGACAATTAATGCGAATGATCTGTAAAATTTTCATCCACTTCGCAGTCAAAGTGAATTATTATGATGGTCGTCTGAGAGAAAAATCTGAATAATTGATTAGTACATATTGTTGGGCCTCACAGGAGTCGGTAAATGATGGAAAAGTTACAAATTCGTCCGTAGGTAAATTCCCATGTGGCTCTCCATTATTTATGTTTCTTAATTGGCGCGTCCAGAAAAAGCAAATTTTCTATCCGACAACGAGAAGCTTCGTTACGGACTGCTCATTAAATATTTATGGCGAAATCAGCGTCTGCGATATCAGCGTGTCAACTAAAGTCTATGTATACATAAAACATCAGCAGTTTGCTACGCATCTCGTTTCTTTGATCACAGTGCAAGATTTCAAAAGTGTTTCCGCGATGATTTTAATTTCCATTCAAACCTCTAAAGAGAAACGTAAACATTAAAATTTGCAAGTATCACACGAAATCCATATTTGTTAATCATATTGTTAATCATATATAATCCTTTGAAATTTGCAATTAATTTTGAATATTTTCACTATCTATCGAATATAAATTGAAAATCGAGAATTTCGCAAGATTAACGTGGCGAACAAATTTAATTCTACTAGCCTATTCCTAGAAATAATTTCATTTCATTGTCCAATATGATGTTCAATAAATTTGTGGAAATCGCACTTGATTTCTATCGCAAATTGTTTCCATAAATTATATGCGAACGAAGCAACCGTATGTAAGATAACAAAATTGTATCAAATAGCATCAAAGTAAAACTCGATGACTTTAATATCCAATTAATGAAGCTTTAATTTGCTAGGCAATTGATAACAATTCTAATTCCGATAATCTTGAACATTACATGAGAAAATATGATTGTTTATATAAAATTTGTTAACAATAGGAGAATAAAAGACTTTAGAAGAAGTCACCATTAAAAGTATTTCTAACCCAGAAATGTCTCTCGCGTTATTACTCGGCACTTTCTCAGCGAAAACTCCGAAACGCGGTTTGGTCGGTATGAAATTTATATAAGTTGGGAAGTTGAGTGTAATGTGGCAAACCCGTCGCACGCGACTGGCATAAATGTGTCAGGAATGATTTATGGCGTTTAACTTCCACTCTCGTCCATGGCAACTTCTTATATGTATATTTTCTTATAAAAAAATATTTAGGAAACAAATGACAACTTATGATGCGCGAAATTTATTTCAATAGGAAATTGAACTGGATATTTATACACTCATCGAGAAAAGAGAGAAACATTAGAATAAGAATTTTGTCGAATAGATATAAAATTTACTTTCATTCTTACAGATTTTCTTTTTTTTAAGAAAATGTAAAATTATAACAGTCAAAATTTTAAAATTATCTTGCAAATGAATGAAAAAGAAACGAGGAGAAACGAAGATTATACAGACGAGTAAACGTAGGTGGTGATATAAAATTGCACGACAAATTTTTCATGAATTTCTGGCTAAAAATTTCCTAGTGTCACTTAATTGGCTAAATTAAAAAGCCGCGATGAAAATTCCGTCGGATGGAATCTCAAAAGTACGCAATATATGCGAAACGTTGCATAATATTTTTTAGTGTCGCCTGTAAAGTAACGACACGTATCCAGTCGAATTCGAGGCAATAATCGGATTCCCATGAAATTTCAACGCGCTCATTTCCATAACTACGTCCTTTTATGTCACCGTGAAACATTGAAATGGACTGAATTATTCAACCGATAATACGCGGCTCATACGTGGAATACGGACGGAAACTTTGTCTGTTATGTTTCAACATATTGCATAATGCACTTTAAACTATGGCCATTGTCCACGTAGGATATAAACCGTAAAAGGTCAATATACGATCTCGGTTTATCACGAAACGGGAATGCTTTCGAGAGAAGACTTGTACGAGAGATACTCGTTTGCCTCGCTTATATTTTTCTTCTACCAATATGTCAGATTTATTTGAAAATCTCTCTTTTTTTTCAGGAATGGAATATCAAATAAAAATAACGAAATATGCAATAAAAATATAGAACAAAATATCGTTTGAGCGTTTATAGTGCAGGTTAAACTCAGTTTATCATGTATCACTAAAAAACTTTTTTTTAAGAAACCAGTTGCAAATTTACATTATTGCTTGTTTTGTTATCCATTATTAATTTCGATTTATATAATCAACTTTGCAAGGAAATTTTTATAAACTATTTTCACATTATTTTAATGTTTTAAAAATTTTTTTCAAAAATTTTTTTAATTTTGTGTATCTAATACATAAACTATAAAATATCTTTGTAAATAAAAATGTAACAAAAGTAAAAATATTTAACAAAAATTATTTGTGAATTTTGTAATATCTTTTTTGCATATTTTTTAAGTAATTTGTTCTACCGAAAAATTTTGATAATCTAACAAAATTATTTTCAAATCCGTATCTAAATTTTTTGATATTTCAGCAAAATCGTTTTCTCCGTGTACTTCTATGTTCGATTACACCTTGTGTTTGCCGATTAATATTAAGGTGTGATACATGATGTATCTGAAATAACGCCCAATTATCATACAGTGCTATTCCTAATAAAAAACTGAATCGAAAAGTCCTCTACCATTATTTTCACAATAGTTAACAAGATATTAATTTCTAAAAAATTGCCGAATAAACGGATAAATTGATGTATAAGACAATTTTAAGATATCTTTCTGTGTTCTTTGTAAAATATTTTGAATATGTTTTTTTAAAGAACCCTTAAAGATATATTAATGTTGTTTTGTACGATTTTAGACTCTTTCTGGAATCGATTTTATTCATTGGATGATTAAAAAGAATATCGCAAAAATTGCAAAATGGTAGAAGACTTTTCGACTCAGTTTTTTTATTAGAAATAGCACTATATGATTAGGTGGGCGTTATTTCACTCTGTATACATTATATACTTGTTATATTATTATTTTGAACAGTATTATTTAGATCTGACATTTGACCGAAATATATCTACCGCAGATATTTTAGCGAAGTGTACCTATCGTACGCATCTAATAATTTGCAGCTGCACATCATAAGTGCAATTAGTCAATATTGCTAATTTTCTCGTACATTATTACAATTGAATTATAATTTGCAACCTTCGCAGAATCGATGGATCCATTAATATCGATATGATCGAGAGAAAGAGAGAGAGAGAGAGAGAGAAAGAGAGAGAAAGTTTGCGAGTTCGCGGTATTATTTTAAAATGTCAGGTATGGAAATTAAACTAGAGGAGTAAAATTCCCGCCATGGTCATTTATCTTCTATTTGTGTGTATTGTATAATGAAGAATTTGCTATCGAGGATTTGACAATTTCGCAAAACAATGTTCCACAATGGAGCAACAATGCTGCATAGTCGCGTGTGGAAAAGTTGAAATAAATTAAGCGAGGACGTAATTACGGTGTAGTTATTATTGAATTTTGAATGATTCTTATTTCCATAGCGTAACAAATTTACACTACTAACTTGGCATACTACATTTTGAAAGCGCACGTTTGCATTCTTTCTGCATTCTTTCTCTAACTCTCTTTCTCTTGGAACTTTGACGAAAATTTATAATCGGCTTTACCGCCGCGAAAATGCTAAACTATAAAGCCGCGTCCTAGTTTACTTCGACTATTATTAAACCGAATAAACCGTTTTCGCTTTAGTCAAATTTTGGTTTATTATACAACTTCAACGATGTAGAAAAGCTTTTCATCGGAATTTAATGTATATCTCTCAATTATGTGTTGACGAGGACAGGCGATAACGACGCTATTATAATTAAAAGTGTTTGTGATTAATCTTTGCGATTTACATAGAAAGTTTAAGGCTCAGCGTTTGTGCAAGCATTCTGACAATCTGCATAATTAAATGTTTTGGCTGTTCTCCGCTTATGCCGAAGCACCAATCTTTTCTTTCACAGCTTTCAATTTACATGCAAATTAATTCACTTTTGATGGAGATGCCTTTACTCGTGACGAAATTAGTTTATTGAATTAGTAGCTCTAATTTTTGCCATTATCCGTTTCAAGCTTGTCGCCGTTCGCGACATCATACAGTCACGCCAAAACGTATGATGTTCAATCACGTAACCGCAGGTTAATTTAGTTGGACGGCCATCAAGCGCTAAAGGACAGGCATTCTTTTTTGGGTTGACGGTGGCTTTTCCGATGGCTTAAGTCCTGCCATCCTAATTTTCGGTTCGTTTCACGCTGTCACGGCAGTCACCTCAAACTTTCGCGAAACTTAGCTGGTCACAATAAAATCGATATCGCGATAAAAGGAGACGACTTCTGACAACGGCATGCCTTATGCGATCCATTAGGCGAATGAAAAGACAGGAAAGGCTTTGCCATCCACCTTTTTTTTTATTATCCGCCATTATTCGCCGATCTCTTTCGCTCTCTTTCTCTCTCTATATATATCTATAATATAAAGAGCGTCTTCGTAGAAAAATGTCCCTGAAGAAATGGAATTCGTGTGTTTATTTCAAAGTAGCTTCCTTAGTGTGCAGTTTCACGAAGGAGAACAATACGGGTCCTATCGAAATATCATTTTCGCGAAAAGAATAATATCCGATAGATTGGAGCTTTATCCGTCGGGAAAAGCGCTTTTCTTTTAGGTACCATCGACCGAATTGCTTTTAGTATACTACGAACGGAGCAGAAATGTCAGACGGCAAGAGATCTCCAATTTCTCTTAAACGGTAAATCACGATTATATGTCCCGTGAAAAATATATTCCTTTGTTTTCCGGAAATTGTTTCTGAAAATTTCATTATTGGAAAAATTGCTTCATTATATTATTAAATATTGAGTTCAATGCGGATAATATTAGGATTGTCTCACAATAGAGAGAAACGTTAGGCAAGAAGCTATGAATAGAAAACTCAGTAGAAACTTCATATACACATCAAAGTATTCATCGAAAAAAATACTGTCTACAAAAGTAAAGAGCTTTCTTATCTTTTTAAGAATAAATGAAATAGTCTGCGCTAAAAATCAACTATAGTTAAATTTGTTATTTAATTAAATTAACCTACATATACCAAATTTTGTATTAAAACTATTTGTTTGTAATTTTATTTTGCTGCTATTTTGTCGCGACAATAGAATGTCAAATTTATTTGCGTATATGCAAATCATTTATAAATAATTTTTATAGATATTTATTTTTATTTCTTTAATTTTATTATTGATTACAATTATATGTGAACTGAAAATAAATCAAGCTGAAGAATATCTTTTATTTCCCGATTTGCTCGATGATTGTTATTTACAATAAATAAAATTGATTTAGTATTATTAATAGAAATTCAATAGTTACTAAATTAATAATAGAAACTAATAGAATCAAATTACTTTTTCTAAATATAATTACATAAGAGATGTTTAAATAATGTAGAAGATTGTCACAAAAAATCACTTCACAGTCAATGCAAGAAATTGAACTAGCGACGAACTTCTCTGTCAGTTTAAAAAATGAAAGACAGATCGTGTATGGAACCCCTGTAGAGAAAGCCTATCATGTCTTAGCTGCGGGTGAAACAAAAAAGATGGGAAGAAAAGGACATTCCATATCTGTCGAACTGTGCTTTCGATTTTGCGCGAAAGCTCACTCTTCCTCTTTATACCCTTGTCAGACTGCAACCTTGATTGAATGGATGCGGGTCCGTGCCACGTCTGCATCTCCGAATTGCTGAATCTGTCGCGAGGGAAGCTGAAACAATCCTATAGAATCTATTATAGATAATGGAAATAAAGAAAAAAAAAGAGTTAGAGAGAGAAAAAGAGAGACAGAGAGAAAAAAAAGTAATAAATTGTAACAATTTACGATATTACAGTTACCATAAAATCTGACTTACTAAGCATAGGTCGCAATAGCTCCAATTTCATAGACGTATGATATTTTAATTTATGTGTCCACCTTGCTTTGCAATACTGTATTCAAGATATACGTTTCCATAAAAATAACATTCTCACAAGAGGCTATCATCCCCCATTGTTCAAGATACAAGATTCTATTTGCGACGAATGTGAGTTACCGCGCGAAGAATTGAACTGACGTAACTGATCCGGCTTAATCGCGAAGAAAAATTAGGTTCGTTATCCTTTCCCGGTGGATATCGATTAGCAGATTAGTTTTATCGAGTACCATGGGGTAGAGGTACTTCGTAGCATGTAGGAAGACGGAAAGAAAGAGCCTTGAATCTGATTCCGGCAATCTGTCTGCTTCGAAAGAGTCGGACTCGTCGCCCGTTTCTTTTCTTCGCGAGTCCGGGGATACATTTTTCGAGATAATTTCCCGTCAGAACTCCTCCGGGATAGCTGTACGCGCTCATCGACCCCAGTGGGATGGGGCCAAGATAAGCCCGCACAATATCGGATTCGAATCCTACGTACGAGGCGTAGGATGAGAGCACCCTGGGGTACTTTCTGGATAGTAGTCGAGTACAACGCGATGGTGCCGTATCCCACGCGAGCCACACGTACGCGATTTATTCGCTGATGTAAGATGAATATTTTATTAACCCATTAGGATAAGTCGACAATTTATGTCGAACGGATTTTGTGCGATAAAAAAGGACTTAAGGAGATGCACCAAGTCGTAGCCAAGCTCGCTAATATTTTAGGCATCATTGATAAAGTTCTTTGTCAGCAGAACTAACATAATATCTTGTTGTAATATCTCATCAGGTAAGCTTATAAGCTGCACTAAGAGAAAAGTTTTTTGCATGATAAAATAATTATGATTAGGAGTTGCATTTTTAATTAATTATAATTATTTATCTTGCAATCATTTATCACAATTATATGTTACAATTATATCTCACAAAATACTAAAAACTTCTCTCAATTAACAAAAAATATTTGTAGTGTCTGTTATCTATAGCGTGCTTTATATTTATGTCGTACAAGTGTTAGATATAAAAAGAAATTCTTTCTTTGAAAATTAAATTTTTATTTTAAATATTATAAATTTATTTACATACATAAACAATTTTTTTCAAATAAAAAAACATTCTTCTCTCATCTTAATAAGACGCATCGCAACAACAAGGGATTAAATGCAAGACTTTGTTACGATGAAACGTCTACATTAGGCAAGTAGAGGTGTTAGTCAACACCTCATTATGAAAATTATTCGTGCTGTTCCGTAACAGACGTCGCATTTCCGATTTCAAGATAGAAGAACGGAAGGCGGAAGAGAATTGCGCGCACGCGGACGAGATGAGGTGAATGTGAAGTACGCAAATTACAGGACTATAGCGATTAATGTTAACGACACGCATTAGCAGTCTTGCTACGGATACTGGCAGCCCCAATGCACTGGCTTTTGCCGAGAACAATCTGCTGACCTTAATCGCGCGGAACTGTTAAGTGCCTTTATACATCAAACCTGTCGCGCGCAAAATATTCTCAATTTGTTGCGAACTAAAGTGTCAATTCAATTGAATAATTATTTCATGGAAAGAATGATCTTGCTGAAATATCTAAAAATGTAACGTAATAATGATATAAATCTGAAAATAATTGTACTATCAAAATAATTAAATTGGTTGCTAAAATGTCAAAACTTTTTGTAGCATCGCTTATCATGCTTAAGATTTTTACATAATTATTTTAATGGCTCATGAAAATTATTTTTAATTTTCTATTTAACTTTTGGATACTTTAGCAAAATTGTTTTTCCTGTGTTCTAAAAAGAATATCATGCTGTGCTTCAGAAATAGAAAAATTTCATCTCAATATTTTTGTTGTAGGGATTCATTTTTATATCTACGTAATAAGTACGATATTCAGCATTATAGGATTGTTATATAAATTGCAAATGATCTCCCGTTTTTATTTGTCTGTAATTCTTTTCGTTCTTCCTATCAATTTTATTTATAATTCATAATTGCGTAAGAAGATATCTTCCAGAGTTCTTTCGCTAAAAAGTAAACATCATTTCACAATTTTGGATAATTAAAAAGATAGTTATTAAGCATTATTTATTTCTGTAATAGAATTATATGAGACACATTAACATCGTTACAGAGTTTAATAATGATAATTGTATCGTTACGCGTACAATAAATTGTTTAATTGATTACTTGTGAAGAAGCATAACGACTAATACGATGGCGATGAATTATTTTCGTAAACGTTAAGCAAAGCGTCACTCATATTGCTACCAATGACATGCCACTTCGCTTCGAAAGTGATTAATTGCGTCGCCACCATATTTCCGAAGGTACAGGACCGCCCTTTCGCGTGGATCGTTGCCCTCGGTGTAACGCCGTACGTAATTGCGCATCATCGAATTAACCGGTCCTGCCGGTCGACCGTGCAGATAATTCCAGTAGATAAGAATCGAATTTCGTATACACGCCATTCTCAAATGGCCGGCCTGGTGCATCGATGCATCGATAAGAGTCAAATCCTGCGTGAACAAATCCCCGGCGTTGTGCCTCGCTTATCGATCATTACAGCTAAATGGCTAATTGTTTGTTAAACGAGACTTACTGTGGCTTAGGCGATATCTCATTCGCACGTGATTTGACTCGATATCGTGCCTCGTAGCCGTTCATGTTCAAAATGATTCTATCATATTATCGCGCTGCGATTTCATGAAAAGAATGATTTTTCAAAAGTATTTCAAAATCTAGCTAGATTTGAAAATAATTTTGTTATATTATCAAAATAATTATACAGATAATTCAAGAACAATGAGTAATGCTGCAAAAAGTTTGGATATTCTAGCAATTCGTTTCAGCGTTTTACATACCTAATTATTTTAATGATTCATCAAAATTATTTCAGATATGTAGCTAATACTTAAATTTTAAGCAGAATCATAAGGCTTGTAACACATTCTTGTAAGAATTTTTAAGTGCTTATACCTTTATGCAATATAAATATTTTTATAGTTTCTTACTAGCCATAAAATTTACATTAAATCGTAGATATTTACGAATAATCGTACATCTTACGATACATATGCATAAAATTAGAATATTAGTCATAAATTCTTATAAGTTTTACGAGAACACGTTACGAGTCTTACGATTCTGCTTAGAATGACCCATAAATTTTTTAATACTTCAACAAAATTATCTTTTCTGTAGTGCTTTCGATATTTATATGTTAACACACATGCGTTATTTATTTATCTGAGTTAATGTAAAGATTAAAATAAAACGTCTGCT
Organism: Atta colombica; assembly: GCF_001594045.1. Classification (NCBI taxonomy): domain Eukaryota; kingdom Metazoa; phylum Arthropoda; class Insecta; order Hymenoptera; family Formicidae; genus Atta; species Atta colombica. The sequence goes on along the minus strand of NW_017259291.1, from coordinate 1,053,438 downwards.
AGTATATAATTTAGTCATTAAAATAGTTTATTCGAAAATCAACTACTCGATAGCATTTGTATCTATCGCTAAAACACCGTTTAGATGGGGATCACGAACGAAAAGGGCTTTCCTTGTCGAAAATGAGATTTTTCGCGAGGAGGAACAATGGTCATTTATCACGCGTAATCTCCCACCTAGCGAATTAAAAGCGAATCAACCCCTGCCGGCCGCCTTTGTCACTCGCCAAATGCAAATCAGCCGAATTTTATCTAGAGGCAAGATAAACCCGGCGCAGTAACGATCGCAGTACAGAATACAGGACGACGAGTAGAAAAGGTATAAATTTGTAAAATGTTCGATCAGGAGACTTGTGTTCTGACGAAACTGGGCGAGTTTGCCTCGATAGCAATCGATAGCGGTAAAATGCAAGGCAGAAAATTGCATCGCGGTACGCGGGCCACGTCGTTCCCTCACTTCTCGCAGATACAACGGGAAAGTTGAAATTTCCGAAAGCGAATGTCAGTTAAACTAACGAACAAACCTGGGGCTAAAAACAGAGCGCGAAAAATAGTCACGAAAATGACATGCCACGCGCGCGGTGCGACGTTGTAATTTCAGCAAATATTAATCCGCAGACGTCACTTTTCGTGCTATAATTAACTTCGGTGAAATTGCCGTCAAACTACAAGTCATGTAAGTGTCCGCAGGGAATAATTTGTTATGTATTTATTGATGTAATTGTAGTTTTTGCATTTTCCGAAAATCTAATAATACTCGTACAAGTAAGTGTGATATTAACTTTGACAGCAACACGTTCGCCTCTTTTGATCCTCTTATCCGGAAACTAATTTTCTCTTTGACACGCGACGTTGCCTAAACACATTTCGCCTTTGACCTTTTGCCTTTCGGCCTCCCCTTTTCATGATGTTCCAGTTCTGTGTACACAAGACTGTGACGATTACTATTTTCAAACGTTTAGTCGCTTTTGCTCTCCTTCGTCCACCGACCCAATTTCACCCTGACGAGTTTCTTTACCTTTTCTTTTCCCCTTCCGTTTAATTAAGCTACGGGCATTAAGCAGTAGAAAGTTCCCATTTGTTATTCATTTTAACCGGAAACCTGCACCTGTCTCGGTGTGGCTTTGCAAAAACTATCTGACAGTTGGGAGCTAACTCTGTTTTAGCTATTGCTGTAGTTTCACGCAATATAGAACAAATACCATATTGCTTTTATGAAAAGAAATTAATTAAGATTTACATCTTAATAAAAACATTTAATTGAAATATGTATATACAATATGGCGTACAAAATGTTATATCATTTAATCCAATTTTCAAGCTTGTTAATCAATTCTATTGTATATACTGAAAAGAAAAAACTCTTTAGCTATAACTTTAATAAATATTTCTTTTGAATAGTACACAATATTTACTAAATGTAAATATATATTTTTTTATACAAAAGTCATTAATTTGATTTAATTATTATTTTTTTATTTAGTAAATATTTATTAACCGTAAATAAATGTTAGTATTATTTATAAATATTTGTTGAATTCAATACATTTTTTCTCAGTGTACCAGTTCTGTAATTTTGTTAAAATATGTTATATTTAAAATGATATAACATGCGTCATTCTGTGTATTAATATTTTATTTAGATTATGTTGGGAATAAATACATTTACACACTCATTTCATAATTTTGTCGAGATGTTTGTCGAGAAACTTCGATAAATAATTACTGTTTATTATGTCAACGCTTGTAAAATTTACCAATCTCTTTACACGCACACACAGAAAAGGTCATTACATACATTATCGATATCAAAAATAAGAGGATTCAATTAATTGACTATATTTCAACTTTCAACGTGTATGCATATAATTTATTTCTGCAATACGCAATGTTACTTAAAAACATACTATGAATTATGTTAATTTTTTATACTTTCCAATTAGCAGTGTAACGTTAAATGAAGCAATAATAGACATGTAGCAAGTATATACGTATAAAATGCAAAAGAGTATTATTGTGAATCAGCAAAAGCTTTACGATTGTTAATCCTTTACAATCGGATGTCGTATCACAAATTATACGCACGTACTATATCCGGAATTAATCCTCTTTGTGCGTATGCAAGTGGTAGGCAGGGAACAGGGAATTGTTCGCGTCGTTAAAAACTTCGACAAATCTCCGGGATCGAAAACAGCGTAAAGGCAAAGCCCGTAATTAACGTGTTACAGTCACGCACTTTCGACATTAATCGCATGACCGAATTGGATTTACGAGTCGCAAGAGCGATTTTCGACATTCACCTGTCGACCATGTTTCAAGCTACATTCTCGTGTTCTCCAGCATCCGCACTTGACACATAATCATGTCTCGCACCGAGTTATCGGCGTTAACTACCCACAAGGCCCAGCCTAGCGTACTTGTTAATCGTGCGGCTTTCGAAGCAACGCCGATGTCGGGATTCGGATTAACGTGCCTCGCGGTAAACTTCATCAGTGTCACTCACGACGTCGAGTTCCGACCCGCACGTTTGCTCGGCAGATATTTGATCTCTCGCGCGGGATCGAGTCCGTTCATGCCGGCGGCAGTACAGACCACGATCCGCTTTCCTCGATACGCTGGATGCTGAACTAATAAACGTGACATCGATACCTGGGATGTGTGTACATACCTACATACCTGCGCATTGCCACGCACAAATGAGCGAACTCCCGAAACTTCCTGAAGCGATTTGGTTTTCATCGATAGCGTCACGACGACATTCATCCGCGAAACATATACATACTCATGCGTATATACCGATAGTATAATTACGTGTCTGAGTATGCATTGAAAATCGAAATGCTGAGACAAATTTTTAATGTTCGTGCTACAATCGCGACTGATGGAAGAGATTACGGAAGGCTATCAAGTGTAGAATTTGCAATTTTCTGTCTCTCTCGCTCAAGATCTTTCAAGTATTTTTGGGAACGGTATATTCGCTGACGAAGCCTCGAGGTATATTTGGTCACAGTATGAAACCAATATGTGTTCGCGCAGAGTCGAAAAACGAATACGATAAAAACGAATAGTCAGTAATTCCGTTGTGAATTCGGATAATATGCACCACCTGAACTTCTTGATTTTAA
>NW_017259291.1:1041078-1050214 GCF_001594045.1 Atta colombica | reverse complement strand
ATATATATATATATATATATATATATGTGTGTGTGTGCATATATATATATGTGTATGTGTATGTGTATGTACAATAAGTTTCCTTTTGCTTTTTTAAAGTATCTCTTAAGTCTATTCTACAATATGCTTTTTATTTTCTGCTTTTTGCTATTTTTTACATCCTGTCTTTTTGCTTCTTTTCTGATTTTTTGTTTTATGTCGCCCGATATAAAAATTAACGAACTTCGGAAGAAACAGAAAATATATAACAAAAAATACAACAATTGATAAAATAGTTGCAAAAGGGGAAAAAAGCAAAAGGTAAAAAGCAAGAAACAGGAAACAAAGAGTACATTGTAGAATAAACTTAACAATGTCTAAAGACAGTTTTGAAACTATGAGGTTTTTTTTTAAATATTTGTTCTGTACGATTACTTTTTGCAATGTATGTACCACTAGATCTCATAGAGTTGAAGTAATTCTCTAAAAATATAGGATAACTCCGGCAAATACGCTGCGCTGGGATTTACGCCGCAGAAGTCAGAAAAAATAGAAGAAGTGGGGATAAATTTTCCTGCAACTAGTTTGTTACATGCCTTTATGTTATATTAGTATTGTGTTATGGTTTCAGCTTCTCTATTAATATTAATGAAATTATTGAGTTGAATCAATTTATGACTGTAATAAGTCGTGTCATCACAAATTATAATCTACATAAAATAATTATTATAAGGCGTAAAAGACTTGGTGGTTTCGTAATACATATGTAGAGGAATAGTAAAGCATGTAGCAAAATACACTTTGCTTTCGTATTTTTTGTTTAGTAGTTTTGCTTGTTATATATCTCATCTGTTTGGACATTATACGGCATTTTTAGCGGGCGAGATTTATGCCTAAAGCATACAAAGTGCGCAGATTGAATTCAGTACACTAAATGCAATAAACGCATTATATGAAATATGTACTTCATGTTATTAACACTTGTAATATATGTAGAAAGATTGTAATTATTATTTATTACTTCATATTTACCATTCTTATTTCTTAATAAAACTTTATAAATACATTTTATAAGTTATTATTGTCATTATATGTCTTATTTATATACGCATTATTTGTAAATTTTTCGTGAGTCATATATATCTCCCCTCTCCTTTATGACTAGCCACCCTTATGGAATGTATGGCAAAAATGCAAGGGTTTAAAAAAGTTTTAATGTGAAAAATAAATATTTCAGATTTCTAATATTTTTTCCGTAGTAATAGACAGTACAAAGTTTTTACTGATATAGTTCGTTTACTTTAAACATAATAATACTTAATAAATTAAGTTTCTGATAGATGCGGCGTATACCGGAGTCACCCTACAAAAGATATGATATTTTATTACTTTTGGAACTATCAGAACGCAAACGAATACGATAAAAACGAATAGTCGATGATCTCATTGCGGATTTGGCAGATTTGGATGGATTTCAGAATAAAGGATTGTGTATAATCAAAGGAATAGAGGACAGAAAATAACAGGAAATAACAGATTTCAACTTAACAGAAACCGCTTACACTGAAATATACGGCTTCTGATAGATTAAAGTCTATTATTCCATTTCTATTCCCTGTGCCTTTGATCGTGCGCAGCCTCTGATTTTTAAATTTGTTTCTTGATTTTTAGAGATATAAATGTAATGTTTCTTTTAATTAAAAAAAAATATACGCACGCAAACATTCTTTGTCTTGTTTTTAAAATATCTCTAAAAATGTGCAGAAAAACATAAAACTTTTGAAATTATTAGAACGTAAATGAATTTAAATTTTAGTTTAGAACTGACGGATTTGCTGACGGAAGCTTCTACCTCACTCACCGCGCAGTAAACAGACATTAATTGGTATCATCGTCGCGTTGTCGTGTTAAGAAGCGAGCCGGATCTGCTCCTGGGTAACTTGGGCTTAAGGCGGTCCGAAACCGCCGGAAATCCGTTTTCAGTCTCAGAGCGAAACCGCACACTGTTCTCAAGACGCCACCACCGGGCGAGCCGGGATACGGTCTGGTGGATCACGACTTTACGCCAGTTCCTAGCACCCTGTAAACACTTAAGCTTCTCGCTACAGCCACCAGCCGCAAACTTGCATCTTGAATAAATATGACTGCGTCTTACATTTCCTATATAAGTGCAATTCCCCTTTAGGCGGAATAGCCTAAACTTGACCGCGTACTCGTTACTTTTTAGTGCGGCAACACACAATGGTAATGGCATAATTATTTTCAAGGCGCTCCATTGTGAGCAGGAAAAGCTTTCAGGATATGTTGTTACGACAATAAGAAAATAAATTTCTTTAAAATAGCAGTATTACGCATCGTGATAATTATTTTACAGCATAAAATAATTTTATTTTTAATTGAAACACAGCAGTAACGGAGAACGGGAAAATATACATCAATAAAATACAAATAGAAAAAGATAGTATTCGATAATTATGAATTTTACAAGATAATTGCGACAAACGATATTAAGCTCTGCATCAAAGAAGAGATAAAGGAAACACGGGCTTGGAACAACGTACTGCGATTGCAGTTACGCGTAAAGAGTTTGCAATAATTGATGCAGACATTAATAGAACGGTTCCGCTTTGTTGATCATTGCTTGTTTCTATTTCTGATAATATAACGGCGTTTTCCTCGCTCGCTACTTGTAAGCTTTATCACTCGCGTTTTACTCACGCTTTATTATAGCGACTATCACGCGCGCAATCGTAACGTCCGAGCACCGATTCGCACTCAATGACGAGTGTATGCATCGATTCGTCGATTTGAAAGCAACCGATTTATTGTCCTCTGCACTGACCCATACATTAAAGCCAATTCCATTGGACGAATCGAGGCTTTTCGCACCCGTTCAGCGTCAAAGCCATTCCCAGCTCCGTTCAGCCGCATTGTTAACTAACGATGTGCGCTTTATGCGTACTGGAAACAATGTAAACACGTTATACTACTCGTTGGAGCGAACAAATGGAAGCGCCCCCTTTCTGTCCGGCGATCGGTACCATCGTCTAGTCACGTAAAACACGTTGTGTTAGATTTTAGTCGTGATTTTACGTTTCGTGTTCGCATGATTTAAGATCGATTCGTATTATATCTGATGCTGACAATTTATGTCCAGATCGACATATCTACCACAATATAATAAAAAAATACATATTTTATATTTTTAACTCTAGAACGCTATTGATACTTAAATTTTACGCAAAAATCATTGAGCGCTATAAATTAGTGATCACCTTTTAGTGTGAACTTTAGCTTTAGAGCAGCTTTAATGATCGTTAGGAGATCCAATTTGCTATGCTAAAAGCTAGGACTAATGAAGACAAGCTTTTAAAAAATCCTGTCTATTGTTATATCAATTTATTATAATATTACCTCCTAGTGATCAGTATTATAATAAAGAGTATGATGTGATGTTAAACAGTTTTGTGTTATGTATTTTATTTAAGTATTAATTGAGGAGACACACATACACAACTAGGGCAAAAGTATATAGATAGACAAAGTCAGTCGTCTGTTACGTCGTTAGAAAGTTTTGGCAATACATGTAATCTCGTACATGAGTACAACATAATTCTAATCGTTTCTATAAACGACGCAATAGTCGGCCGACATTTTGTCTATCATGCTGTCTTTATTTATCACCTTAAAATTGAATGTGATAATAGATTTGTTCTTTTTGAACTTTTGCACTAGTTCGTCTTTCTTCCTTTTCTTTTCAGGAGGAAAGAAGAGAAAGAAAGATGAACAAAAATTCAGCCAAAAAGAATAGATTTTTTTTTTGTTTTTAATCTCTATTGTTTTTAATCTCTCTTTCCTTTTAAATTAATAATTAAATTATCCGTGTGTATAAAAGCTTAGATTAGAAATATTTTGTTATTGTTAAAATGTGAAAGATATAAAAACTTAGTTGTATTAATTTATTAAGAACAGCCTATTTGCTTGAACGTAAAATTTACATATACAGTATATATACATTGAGAAAAAATCGATTAAATTTTCAATTCTTTGAATAGTACCAATATTTATTAAACACATATTTATTTGATACAAGAAACATTAGTTTGATTTAATTATCATTTTTTATCTATCTAAATATTTATTTACTATAAGTAAATATTCAGTTAATATTGTTCAGAAAAATATTTATTAAAATTTAGTAAACTTTTTTTCAGTACAACAATATTGTATCACTTAATATCAATATTATTCTATGATAAAATAATGTGATTTTGTATATGCGAATTGCGATGACTTTAAAAAGGTAATTATTCTTTTTCGTGATTTTATCGCCATCCGGCAAATATCAAGGAACAGATCAAGTTATTACGATAATTTCAAATCAGAATGGGCATATATATTGGCCTTATCGGAGAGGAATAATTTCACCGAGAGAATTGTCACCCTCAATATCCTCTCTGTCTGCGAGGTTTCCGTCACTAAGATTCGAGCTTATCAGCCCCTTCGTCGCAGACGTTGATAGACGTTGGGCGGAGTACGCCGTTATCGTTATCGCGACAAATCACTAGTCGTCCGATCACTCTGTCGCTACGTATCCCACATCGGCACCGCATAATGCCAACATTTTTCTCAGTGCGGTAGCGGATATTTTCCTTCATTTTTTCGCGAATAGGCGACCGGCGTCATCGTTTGCAGTAAGGGATGGTTGACGTTGCTTGGAGGAACAACTTTAGTCTTGACTTGAAAGTGAAGACTTGAGAGCTAAGAGAAAGAAAGAGAGAGAGAGAGAGAAAGAGAGAGAGAAAGAGAGAGGGAGGGGGAGGGAGAAACCGTGCGTTCTTCGCAAAAGCACTAGACGCATGTACACTTTTCTCTCTACGTATCCTCCCTTATCTTACTTCGCTTGAGCGAAGCAAAACACGAAGAAGAGAATATGCCTTCGGTACATACAAGCACCTATGGGTTGCTCCAATGTACCAAAGATGGAGAGAGAAAGAGAGAGAGAGAGAGAGAGAGAGAGAGAGAGAGAGAGAGAGAGAGAGAGAGAGAGAGAGAGAGAGAGAGAGAGGGAGGAGGGATGAAGGAGAGGGAAAGAGCGAAGCGGAGGGAAGCTGTTCTGCATGAGACGACAAAGTGCGGATAGAATAGAGTACATACAAGATGTAAGAGGCCACTTAAAAATCGATACCCGCATGCTACCTTACCACCTTAGCTTGACATTATGGCAATGCGGTTTACGGTAAATACTTTATTCAAGGTAATATCTCTGCGATCACAGAGCAGCAATGTTGTAAGTCTGATCTTGTAACAGATTAGCGGTCGAAATTGTACGGTAGATGAAACATAATTTTAACCGTGAGATGTTAATAATTATGAGAATCTTTCTTTTAAAGAAATACCCACATTCTTTTTTATGTATTTCTAACAAACATATTCCTTAATTATATATAATATATCTTCCTTGCAATAATAATAATTATTGCTGTCCTAGAAATCAATATGTATTTACATAGTTTTCGACTGAACATGTAAATATTTTTTCTTATAAAATGAAAATAAATAAAAACTTTTTTAAAAATATCGACACAACAAACTCACGCTGGGATATACATATGACCGAATACCAAATGCTTTGTTGTTAGATAAATAAAAAAACTGATTTTTATATATGAAAAAGCTGACAATTTACTCTCGTTGAATCCACATATCCGTTATTTATCCAGTTACTGATAACAGATCTCCTTCCGACGAGTATTTATCACGACCACGAAAATATGATTTGTCGAAGTAAATAGTAAATGTAATGTATCATTACAATTTTTCACACTTTAATTAGCAATAAATTTAAAAGTTATTTTTAGGGATGCACTGGATATCTGGAAAGTATCCGGTATTATCCGGCATTTTTCTACTATTCGACCGGATAGCCGGATATCATCCGGAAATATATTAATATCCGGAAATATATTCGGTTGAAATTCATTGTAAGATTGTTGATTTTTTTTGTCTAGAAATAAATATGTATATTCATGATATTATAATATCTTCTACATTGGCTGCAAAATTACAGTCTTTTCCTCTATAGACTTTTTTTTTAGAAGACATTTTATCGGAATCCAGTCAGATATCCGGAAAATGTCGAATATCCGACTCGAAGAAATTGTCTTCTCGGATATCCGATGTTACATTCGGTCCGGATATCCGATATCGGGCATCTGGTAATTTTACGATCCGATTCCTAGTTATTATTTTTAAGTATTCCGTATTTATTCTGGTCAATCTTACATAAGTATCTAATTAGAGGTTTAATTTTATCAGATTGATACTCTTTCACAGAAGAAAAATCTTTCATAAAATCTGAAGGTTTTAATGCGTAGAATTAATTGTTTATTTTGCTCCGAGCAAAAAATAATTAACAAAAATTTTTTTCATTTACATACGCGTCTCAATAAAATTATATATTGAAAAAAAACGAAAGAAGATAAAATAATATACATGTTTTTCGATTAAATTATTTAAAAAATTGATATTAACAGAATGTCACAACTTGAAGTACGTACATGTTATTGGAGTATAAATTGTATTTACGTATGGACCGTAAGCGAAAAATGTAAAATGACGCAATCGTAATATCATAATCTTGATTATGAGATAAACAGGATTATTCATATTTGTGTAAACAAAATACAGTCGAAATGTACATATATTTGTCGCACATGCTGGAGAGAAGTAACTCCGCGGTTGAATAAAACGTAGGCGATTGGAGAACAGAATATAAGAAGCTACTTGAGTAGGTATCGCGGCTGTGTTTCATATCGTCGACGTTTCATAAATACAGAGGATCGCATTTACATCTCGTTGCCAATGATGGCCCGAAAGAAACGAAGGGCTTATCTGGCAAATAAGGCCAAAAAACGACAAATTGCAGAAATAGCGCGTTTTGCAATAGCAGTCTAATATCGTGGAAAGATACGTTTTCTTTCGAACAATCTTACGTCGACGCGGCGTGAAAAAGCAAACGCCGTGAAAATACTGCACGGCGTGTACATACGGGAATACATAACGCAGGGGAGATATAAGACGCGACAGAAGGAAGCGATGTTCCTTGTAAGAGGACAACGTGTAGACGACGAAAACGCGAGGATTTGCTTGAGATTTATGATTACTGGCAGCGCTTGCACACGGAAATGTAAAGTGCGAGGGTAAATACAAAACACGAATGCAGAGCTGTATAAATAAATATCAGGTAAAAAAAAGTCATCTCCGGAAGCATGATAGCGAACTGCACATAAAATATAAAAATGTGCAAACACATACGAACGTAAATATTCATCGCTACCGATAAGTACATATTTAAACTATCATATATATATATATATAGAGAATATCCATCAGCTGTTACATTATTCTTCTTTAGTTACTATATTTAATGTCAAGATGTGAATATTATGGAAAGTTTCTCATGGATATTTCCGATAACGAAAAAATATCTGAATTTGCTTAATAATTTAAAAAAAAATAACACAGTAGTAATGGAATATGCAACGAAATATGTATCATTTATACAATCTGGTTCGCTGAGTAAATGCGACGTGTGATCGATATGATACAAATGTTCAACAGCACGCTCGGCGTCACGGTACGGCCCGTTAAACATGAAACGCGAACAGGACAACCGAAATTTCTACTCTCTCAGTGGAAAATATCCGACGATGACGGGACCACTTGTGAAAGCGCGTATTTCACTTCCATCCACAAAACACACGTGCGGAGAAGGGACGCATTTCGCGGCTGGCGCCGCGATCCGGATGCTGAAAGTATAAGACGCTGGGAAGATTCGCGTCTCTGGTACGAGGACAAAGTGCGGATGAAAGAAGAGTGGAATACAAAGTCCTACTTAAGGCACGGCATCCCTCGACCGCAGTGCGCGCGGTCCTTTGAGATTTACTTCGCACGTCTAGCTTGGAAGATTTACCTTTTAGAAGTTACCTCGGCGCTCGCACTTAGAGATTCCCGTGTCCTGTGGCGTGATTTAATCGGTGAGCATTAGCATAGTCTTCCTAGATGAACCGCGGTAAAGCAGTGTCATATTATTAGCGCAACAATCTTGCGTAAAAGAATTTTACATTAACCCTCCGTAGCTAATGGTCTATTTGACTCATTTAATTATAAATTTCTTTGTCATAAATGTCAACCAATTCAATTTTATGTTACATCTGCAAACTTGGATTATTTTTATTAAAATACTTAATATTCATTCTTTTTTTTAATACAACTTATATTATTTTGGTTTCTTAAAATTAATTTGTGCCTTTTAATCAACACAAATTAGTTAATAATTGTGTTATATATAGATTTTGTTATAGATTTTATTCCGCTCCGAAGGATTAAGTGACATATTTCGAAAGATAAACGCGCGACGATTTCTTTAACCTGCACTGAAGATTCAGAGATTTTATAAAATCTGAGATTTGTTATTACGATAGTTGTAAACCTTTCTGGCGATAAATATGTTACTGCTTATAATGAGCCGTCAAAAGATTTTGCAATGGTAAATATTCGGAATAGCAAATAGGCAAAGCGAAATTCTTAAAACGAAAAGTACTTAGCTTTTTCTTCTTAAGGCAGCCTTTGACGTTACACTTTTCAAATTCAAGACTCGAAGACCCGTAGATTTACAAGAAATTAGCTTGATGGCTTGCAAGCTGATTGAGAGGACGGTAAATTATAATTCCAAAGGCGGTAATTAGCTATCTTAGATTCATTTTTACTTGAGACGAACATTCATATATGCATTTATCTATTCTAACTGGTTTCTGCGAGAATGTCACATTTTATGTGACACTCTTACAGACAAAATTTTCTTAGATCCGTTTTCTTGAAGTAATTTCTAGCCGACATCACGTCAGCATGAAATACATGAAAAATGTATAAGTCTATTTTCGTCAAGTCCACATTACAGTAAACCATCAATTCTGTTAAAATAAGTGATCAGTTTTACTTTTATTAAGATTGTGTATTCAATCGATATGTTAATAAATTAAATCGACATTAAATGTAAATTAAATTGTAATTGTAATTAAATATATTATTAAATGTGTTGTTAATATTAGAAAAAGAGAAAAATATAATATAAATATAGAAATATCACATTTCT
>NW_017259291.1:1040361-1040978 GCF_001594045.1 Atta colombica | reverse complement strand
ATATATATATAAAACATCATTTAAATCATTTAAATAAACATATTAGGTTGAAACAAGAATTCGCAGCATTATTTTTGTACCGCGTCTATAAGTTTTTAAAAAATGTTTTTAAAAAAGTTTGGAGTAATTATACTATTTGATAAAATAAAGTTTCAGTTTTAAAAATCTGCTTTTTAATTATGATATATGATGATTTTAAATAGAATTTTGGGCAGTCAAAGTCAAAATGCTGCTTTTATTTATTCCACGATAACAAAAAATTTAGGAACATTTTCAATAGTTTTTGGAAAACAATTTTTTATAGGAAAATTTTAAGCTTTCAAAGTCGAAAACTTTTACATATCTTTTTCGGCGTGTGATAGGTTTACTAAGTAAAAAGAAAATTTTTCATTTTGTCTAACTCGTAGTTTTCTATATGTAAAAATTACTAAACTCAAAACATAATAATCTTTTGAAAGTACAGATTTTTAGATTTAAAATCCTTTCTTATCATTTAAATTTTATTTATTTTTAGCGAAATTACACTTGCTTCTTTGAAGTTATGCTACAAACTTTTGTTCCAACTCAATACATATGTATAGTGTGTGTGTGTGTGTGTGTGTGTGTGTGTGTGTGTG
>NW_017259291.1:1035668-1040261 GCF_001594045.1 Atta colombica | reverse complement strand
GTGTGTGTGTGTGTGTGTGTGTGTGTGTGTGTGTGTGTGTGTGTGTGTGTGTGTGTGCGTGTGCGTGTGTGTGCGTGTGCGTATGTGTGCGCGTAATGTGAGATCATATTTCGATTTTTGTTATACATCTATATTATATCACCACTGTATTTGTTATTGTATAAATATTTAATATTTCAAAAACACGTTTTTTCAATTTGTGTAACTAAATAATTATATAATATACAAATTTGATTTGTATTCAATTTACAAACAAATTACTAAAAAAATATTTGTGTCAATAACAATGAGGATAAATAATTACTCTTAAAATTTTTTAATTTTATGAAAATACTATCTACATTTTATGAAAATACGTTTAAATTAAAAAGAAACTGATACAATCAAAATGTGTACATTATATATCTGCATGAAAAGATATACAAGGTACACATATATATATATACACATATGTAACATTTTATTGATTAAATCTGTATTTAAAAAAAAATCTCATTTCTTTAGGTTATCTGTTTTAAATGAATAAAAATCATTACTTTAAATGAAAAAATATACAATATTATAATTGTATCAAAAAGTAATCCAAGCAATGAGAAGGTGTTTTAATTAAAATTAAATTTTAATTCAAAGACTGATTTAACAAAGCCGTTTTCCATTCATATCGTTTATCATCAAATGAAACATTCCTATCGCTTAGAAACTATAGAATGAAAGTATGCGGATTATTTAATTCCGTTTGAAGCAGCGTCGTTACCTTCGGCGGTGAATTTCCGTAATGACGCGAGCCATCAAAAATTATGATCATCTTATATTATGATACCAGGACGGCAGACTCGAGTAAGCTTGTCCTCGACGAGCTTAATTAATTCACGTTTTTTGTTGTAATACTCAAATTTCCAGCGCGAAATCTCGAGGTAAATCGTGAAGGCCCGTGGCGGCTCATCGGAATTTGAGAGAATTCTACACCGGCTTAATATAATCACGTCCGAGTGACAATCTCGAAAATCGAGATGTCAGTAGTTGCGGTTCGCGGATGAGAAAGGAGAGGATTGGCATTACGATGGGAAAACTAGAATGTCCGTGGGAAGTGCATCCAACTTAACTCGCTCTTCGTCCTCTTCGACGACCCTGGAACTATCTCGTCCTCGATCAATGCCCTGCCGTAGAAAGGGCGATATTATCGAGATTCTACGATTGTCGATCCCTTTCCATTTCCTCCACCACGGGGGTTATCGACACCCTGTCAACCACTTCGCACCTTCAGCATGGCCCACTTACGGAGTCGATTCTCGATGGACAATAACACGACCTTTAATGGAGGTGCGGGAAAGATGCCAACGGGCGATACCCAGGCGCTATCGCGGCTGCGGTTTCACAAGTAATTACGTTGTGCATGTGCGAAGGTACAGCACGGAGTGCCTTTCAGCAAGTGCATCGGAAATTTGGCGGATTCGCCGCTTATCGGCGACTGCCTTCGGCGATTGTAGATTCGTTATCAAACTACGCGATCGTGCGTTGCTATTAATTAATATGGTTAATTGAAACCAAAAGCGCGATGAAACATGAATTTATTTATTCTCGTTTTTTTAGAAGAATTCCTTGCTGCATTGCTATTTCTGTAATTGAGTTTCGCGAATTTAAATTTAAATTTGCAAATTGACAAAAGCGAGATTCGTATTATTTTAAACTTTGTAGGAATAAAGTATAATACAACGAAAGTAAATATTTCAAAATTTACAGAATTATTGTACGAGTTTCTCCTCACAACATTATTCTTTACAATTATTCCACTGCGTTATCATGAAACGTGACAAATATTGTGCACCACGGGCCAGCTCGTTCGTTAAAGCACAAACGAAATTTTTAATTTGTGCGGTAGACCAAGTAAAAATGTACTCGACAAGCTTCCGGCTGTTCTATCTGTATTGCAACAGATATTCCACTTTGTTTGTTACAGGCCGCGGCCTTTCATTTGATCATAGTTAACTCCAAAATAAAACGAGCACGTCTATATTCAACAATATAATTTCATGGTGAATTGTATCAATAACACGCATAAAAGCAACCCGAAAAAAGCACACATTGTATATATAACTCTGATAATTTCTTGAAAAAAGCTATAAATACGAAACATGAAAAATTATTCTATTAATTATAATAAAGGGATTGAAAGTAATTCGTTGTTACTTGTAACAAGCAACTGTAACGGTAACATAGTTACATTTTTTTAAGTAACGATAACACATTTTATAGTTTATTACTTTTATTATTACTTTTTATATTTGAAATTATTAATGACATAATTTTTTATATATTCAATCTTTGGCCGATGTTCATAATTCATTCTTATTACAAGATTGTTTTAGGTAACGTTCTTAAGATTCTAATAGGGCTCTGTGATTGGTTTATGACGTCTTAAGAATGCTTAAGAATACAAACCAATCAGTTGTATTAATAAGAACAAACTTTATGAACAACTTTATGAATACCAATCTTTAAATTTGATGCAAATGATGCTATAAACAAATTTTTATTAAAAATATTATTTTTATTAAAAATTTTATGAAAAATATTATCCCAACCAGATTATATTTCAAGATCGAAAATTTAATCGACGCGTAGTTTGTAAAACTGAACACACACACACACACACACACACACACACACACACACACACACACACACACACACACACACAATAAATTCTTTGAAACATTATGTACGAAGTTTAATTCGAATCGAAAAAGTATTTTCCTTCTTAGTTATATTTTTACATATCGATCTAGTGTCATTGTTTTTTTATTACTTTTACTAATACTTAAATAAAAAATATTGTAAAATGTTTTAGACTTCTTTTAGCATTAAGAAAGTAACGGAAAAATAACAAATCGTTGCTTTTTAACTAGTAACAGTAATATATTAACTAGTAACTAGTTGCTTTTATAAAATAACTTTCCAATTCCTAAAATATCAATAAACTTCTATATAATGTGAGAAAATGATCTATTTCTCTCAAAAAAATACTTTCTTATTCGCATAAGCGAAAAAAAAACGTTTATCATAGCAAGTAACGCGATTATTAAATATTGTCAATCATTGAATATTGTTAATTACTTTCGCTCCACCACCCCCTTCGGAGAAATATTACTGCTTGATCCATATATAGGCGAGCGTTCTTTCATGAATGTGTTTTGCGAAATGCAGCCCGCGGCGGTTTTATATGAACCTATGAATTCTATTGTTGAATTCCCGTATATATACTCACAAGACTATACAATATTCTCGTACGATGAATTATTTTTCCTATGCGTGCGTGTGTGTGTGTGTGTGTGTGTGTGTGTGTGTGTGTGTGTGTGTGTGTGTGTCAAAACAAACAACTGTACTTACCAATCTGGCAAACGTTAACGAGCAAAAAATTTTTTTCATCATACGAAATCGTAATGAAAAAGATTCCAGTACAGGAATAAAAGGATTAATTCATTCATTTATTTAATAAACAACTGTGTAAAAATAGAAAGGCACATGCGATGAGAATTAAAAGAGTATTAAATATCACGTTGCAAAAGATTCACATTTCACAGTGATACAATGCAAATTTGCTGAAATCTAAATTATACTTTTAGTTTGTGCGACTTTCAAAATTTCGAATATTATCTCTCTTTTCTGCTTTAATTCTATATTTTCGGATGCAATTATTATTATTTATATATGTTATGTCCGAGCACGACGTTGAATCCGATTTTATAGTAAATTAAATCCTTTCTTTATATTACCTACAACAATTTTACAAGAAAATAGATATGAAATAGAAAAATTAATATGAAATCGAAATCAAATTTTCCTGGAAATCTTTCCATGACCTTCCACCTGGCGCAATCATCTACCTTATGTCACGAGTAATACGCGGCTTATTTGTATCCACGTGAAATTTCATTCGACGTATCCCAACTGTAAAGCGCTAGAGCGCGAAAATGCCTCCTAAAATATCCTGCAACGTCGAGCTTCATCGATCAAACCGCGAGAGAAAATATAACTTGTGATACAAAAAGATAATATATATTTTACATTTTTCTTACAGCTATCTCTAAAATGTATATAATATTCGCGAAATATTATCTTTATTTACTTCGTGTTTCTATTATTCTATTACTTTTTTTTACATCGTTGCAGAAAACCATATAGCAATCGTACACCTATCTTGTCTACATAAAAATCACATCATTCGATATATTTTATCTTTCAACACGATCGATATATAAAAAGTCTCACGGTTTTGTTGGCAACGCCGCCATGATTTGGATTACATTGTGCATAAGCACTAACTTCCGCATTTCAGGCAATTGTCGTTGCAACATTTTATTTTCTTCGCACGAACTATTTTATGTTACGATGTATCCTGCTGGGAGAGAAGATACAGATTTCCGATGCATGGATTAAAATAGAACTTTTCGATCGTAAATTATATTTTAGTATACCGATTCCTTGAAAAGATACATCCATTTTTTTTTTAAGATCACGTGAATAAAATAAAACAAAATCACAACAAAATGATTTAAATAAAACAATTAAAATCTTGAATATATACATATATAT
>NW_017259291.1:1032908-1035568 GCF_001594045.1 Atta colombica | reverse complement strand
ATATATATATATAGAATATAACTTATTCGAATATTTCGAAAGTAACGCCGTTGATGTATGGTTGCTAACTATGGTAGAAGACAACAAAAAATTGTTATTTTTATTGTTTCTATACGCAAGGAATATAAAGAAATATATATTAAAAATATAAATCATTAATTTCAGTTTGACTAAATTTCCACAAAACATTAATTACATCCATTTCTTGAGTGTTCAGAGATATTTGAATCTGTGGCAGATATCAATTTCCACGAACATCGCTCCTTCACCTTAATACCTTAAGTGCAAGAGCTCGTCTATGTGCTGGAATCGTTTACACCCTCTTAATACTTACAGCACATATACGTACCAATGGCATATATGTGAACGAGGTGCGTATTATATATAATTTATGTGATTTAATAAAAGAATATTCGTAAAAACTCGCACACTTATTCGATTCAAATAATATGCCCATTTATATTTTATTTTTGCACATTAATTTACTATTTCAATTCTTCTTAATATCGCTACTTGATGAAAAATTAAAAAATGTCCTTCTCTCTCAGTATCTCTTTCATGGATTTTTCCCTTTTGTGGAGTTAATGCGCTTCACAACTTTTACATTTTAAGATGACAATTTTTGAAACGTGTCGAGTGGAAGTTTAGATCAATAACTTTCACAGTGATGAAAAATAAGATCTCTCTGGAGAGGTATTAAACTTTTTTCACACCACAGTACAGTGGACAGGAAAATGAAATAGGATGGGCTATAAAATGAGAAAAACGCTTTACGGTACATCTCGTAGTATCTTTTCCCAACGATATTTTTCCTCATTTGATATTGGCGATGACAAATACTTTTCTACTGGCAGAGCACGTTTACAGCTTATATGAACATTTTTGTTATATATTTTAACCTATAGTTTCTTGATAAGTTGAATTTGTACAAAAACTGCCAAACGTTTTGATTTTTCTTATCTTTATTACATGTTTGGATATGTATGTATGTAATAAGTGTATATGTATGTAATAAGTTCTAAAAGTTTCCGATATGAAAGTAAATAATATAAAGTAAAAAATATAAAGTAAATAAAACTTGATAAAATGAAATAACTGTTTTTATTTTTCAATATAATCACTCTTTATTTCAATATATTTTTGAAGAACAATATGAATTTTTCTATACCACTAAAAATATCTGAATTTTTATTCTTAAAATGATTTAACATTGCAGAGGTACTTTTTTTTGTATAGAAAAATTAATTCATTGTGTTAAAAAATTGAAGTAAAAGGTGATTGAAAAATGTAAAGAGTATTGAAAAATAAAATCGATGCAAAATTGTTTCATTTTATTATCTTTTTTATATTCTTGTGTGTCAAAAACTTTTAGACCTTATTACATACATCACAATAATTGAAATATATGCTTCAAATGTTCAAATGTTCAAATATATTGTACTCTTATTTATATTATATTTACGCGGACGTGTCACGTACCTATATTTTCTGTAAAGGATATGAAGCACGTATTACTTAAATTTCATCATGACATATTGGAATTTTAAATAGATTGGCGCTATTTTACATTGCAGATATCAAAACGGCTCATGTGAGATAAGCGACGATCTGATTTACTCGATGCAGAAAACCGATCCAGCGATTTTCTCGGACTACAATCTCTCTCCCCTTCTCTTTTTCTTTCTGTTTCTTTCTCCCTTTTTAGCATCAGCAATAACGTCCACTACCTATATTCACGCAAGGAATTTCGTTTGCCGAGAAATTTTATTTTCCGTTGTTCGACGCGATCGAAATGCAAACTCTTGTCGCCGTTTCTGGCATCGCATCGGTACTTCTGGTTCGCTCAGCGAGACGCGTTATGCACATGCATACGTGATTCTTCTCCACGATATGGATTTACGGTAATACCAAGGAGGAAGGAACATTCAAACGTGCCCAATGTCGTAGTTCCCCGTTTTTTTATTCCTGAGTTCTCGCGTGCCTCCACGCTCCCTAATACACTTTTATGTTTGTACGGATTGCTTTTACATTTCCTTAGTTCAACACATCATGTCGAAATAAGACTTCTCTATCACATTGAAATAAGAATACGTCAAAGGATAAAAATATACATAATTTATAAAAGTAAAAAGTTTAATCAGGTTAATTAAATCAAGTTTTCAAATGAAAAAAAATTAATCGACTTATACCGTTTGTCAATTTTAAAGTAATTTCAAATTGATAATTTATAAATGATGAATTAAATTATTCTTGAGATCCTATCTTTGAAATAAAATTATAAGATAGAATCAAGAATAATTTAATGGATGGATTAAATTATATATTCTTGATCTTAACTTTGAAATAAAAAGACAGAAAGACAGGATTAAGAATAACTTAATTCGTCTTAATTAAATTATTTAATTAGATAAACATCAAAGATAAACATTAAATAAAAATAGAAGGTGTATCTCGACTATTTTTTTATCTTGCACAAATTAACATAATATAATTAAATTTATAATTCATATAATTGATCGACAATTAAGATGCAACTAAACCGAACAATCGACGTTATTCACATCGTGCAAGAAAATGGCACAAATTTGCGCTTGTATTTAAATTTGCACAAACGCACAGAGACAGTTACGTCATGTTTATACTCGGGGAGCAGCGTTTCC
>NW_017259291.1:1010392-1032808 GCF_001594045.1 Atta colombica | reverse complement strand
GGAGGGGGGTTAAGGGGCAACGTACCAAGAAAGAGGTTACAGCGCATAAGCGTCTCTCTTTCGATCGCGCGCACTCGCTTCGATGCTTACATTCGTCTGGAAATATATAGTTACGCCAAAGGGAACGTTTATCCACACGCAATGTGAGATTCTCCCAAGGAAACATGGATTTGCAAGTGTGCTACATCGCATGCGAGCGCGAAGAAGCTTTCTGACAGAGGCCCTTCTTTAACCTTGCTGCTTCGTCTGCGCAAACACACATCCCCCCGTTTTCTCCTTCGTTTGCTTTATAGAACGCTTTTCGATCGCCTTTTATTTCTTTTTTTCTTCCGCCTTCCTTTCTTTTTCTCTCTTTTTTTCCAAGTTGCCGCAAGAGCTTTATCGATTTTACAAGGTTGAAAGTAATAGAAATGTCGAGGGGATAAATCCCTTGTGCAAATAAGAACGCGAAATAATTTTTGTCATGTTGCCGGTATTTGTTAACAACATTGCCGTTGAATATGAATAGATGTGTTTACGTTTTGTTTGAAATTAAGTAAATTGATCTATTTATTATCGGTTACGGATTATTTGTTTAGTGATTTCAACTTGGATGGTGCTTTGACCGGAACAAGATATATAGTGAATCTCGCAACAATGTGATTAAAAGTAGAGATCGCTGTATCGCGTAGCAATATATCATGCCTCGAAGCATCCGCAGAGAACCATGCGGAATATAATCTTCATGCCCTTCGTATCAAAGGATCCTTCTCGATGTGAAATACGTTCTTTCCGCAAAAGTTATTGATTCACCCTCTATGCAATCTATGTATGGAAAACGGATTTCGGCGATAAGATGTAGCGTGCACTCGACAATACGAGTTTAGAAAAAGCAATCGTCCAAAGTGCCAAAGTTATATGTCATTTATGCAAGAACTTATTCGCCAATCGATTGATTGACTGACTTCGTATGTTCGCACGCTTGTCTTTCGAGCTTAGTCTCGTCATTATTCTTAACATTTTACATGTCTTTTGCAACGTCAGATCGGTGAGTGCCTACGCTTTCTCGCATTCAAGCTATGCACATACATTTACCATGAGGCAATACGATTCGACGAAGGATGAAGAAACGTTTCGACAAAGCTGCCAGATCCCAATCTCTCGCTATTTCTTTCTTTCTCACGCTCTTGTTGCCCCCATCGGCTTTAGAATGTCTCGCACGCTTCTTCGCTTCGTTTATTTCCTTTACATCCGGCACGACTTTCGATCCGCGACTTTTACTTTGCCATGCCAAGCGGCTGTCGAAGTGTTTTGTAATCCCGGAAAAGACGTGCCCCGCGAGAAAATTGATTTTACACCCGAGCACACGTTCTGTCATGTTCTAAAATGCATCCAGCATCTTCAATGGTAGATAGTGATCCTTTTCACGCTTATCGAATTATCTCGAATCTGAGTTAAAATGTATTGATTATAACATTGGCCAGTGATTCAGTAACATGTTAAACCAACAAAATTAGTTATTTGAAAAAAATCTACAAGTTAAAAGAAATCATCTTTTGAAGAAAGATACAGTTACTATACTGTTATAAAAATTAGAAAGTTTCTTTTGAGTTCTCCAATATTAGATTTTTTTTACTTATGAAGTTTTTTAAATAATCGATTCAAATTTGATTTTATCATATCTAATAAAAAAATCATTAAAAAGTTTTTACATTTAAAGAACGTTACATCGAAGTATACAAGAATATAATTAATCGTACGTATAAATTTTAATAATTAGAAATTATTTTTTTTTGTTAGATGATTGATATCATTTAGAATTGAATCTTTAAAGAGAATAAGCATTTCATAGAATTATAAAAATTAATATAAAAGATAAGATCTGTTTTTAAATTTTTTTTGACTTAAGCGAAGTAATGAACAAACGATTGCTTTATATACTACATTATTGCAATGTTTAGAAAATTGAATCTTTTAATCACACTAATATTGCCATGTAAAATGCATTCATCTATAGTTAATGAAGAACGAGACCACAGGGCATATATGCAATATTTATTATCAACCTCATGCTGTTTGAACCATTCAACCGTACTCTCAATTACTAGCAAATTTCATGTGGTTGCGATACTGTAGGGTATTCGCAAATAGCATATACATAGTTAAACACAAAATTTTTAAAAACTTTTGAGGTAAAAAAATTAGGTTCTCAAATAAAATGTGTATCGCTCATTTGTTAAAACATAATTAAAAAATTGTCGTTTTTGTTTGCAGAAAGAGCTAGAATATGAAGAAAAAATATTTTAAAAGTATATACTTTTATTCCTTTCATTATAATGATTATAATCAAAATTTTAAAATTAAGTATTACAAAAATTTAATGATTCAAAATGTTCAAATTTTTTTTTTTGGAAAACTTTTTTTTAATTGTGCCACTGTATAGTCAGTGATCTATATAAATAAATATATATTTATATATATATATACACACATATGAATATATGTGTGTATTATATATTTCTTTTACTAAATTGAGACACATAAAATTATATGTACACTTGTAATTTTAGACGTATATTTTATAATTCGAAGCATAATACTTCGAAGCATAAAATGCAAAATTAAATACCAACAGCACAACGTGCTATAATTATTGCATGTAAACTTACTTTTTTTGCAAAATTCGGAATATGGAACTATCATCTTTTAATTACGCGTGTACAAGGACCACGTGTGTCATAAAACTATGTTTTAATGGCACAGTATACTTCTCAAAATTGTCGCAATATGCCAGTGATCGAAATTCGTGATAAATGCCACATCATATTTGACAATTCGTCAAAAATTTCAGAGCTGCACACTTCAGTCGAATTAAGTTTTCACGTAAAAGCCATTTAAATTACGATTATACGCACAAAGTCCCCGGCGCGTTTGTTAGAATGCACATATACTAAACAGAATGAAATTTAGTTGGCCAATTACCAAGATAATAAGCTTTGAAAATTAAGCATAATAACCGGCTGGTTTGGCTCGCGAAAGGATTATCAATGCAAATGAAATCAATAAGCGGATGAACGAAAGATTGGCCGAATTGCGCACGGTTCACCGAGTTGTGCGTCGCTGTTGCGAGAGAATTTAATCATGATACTTGTCCATGATACTTAATATTTGTGTTCACTAATTGCCACGCATCATATATACTATCCGCAATTCATTTTCCCTACATTACGTTATTGTCTCTTATCCGTTGCGCGCTATATTTTCGCTTCGTCACTTTTATCTCATTTTTCTGCATTACATTTTCACTCGATCATTACCCCGCGCCGCTCGCTCGCAACTATATTTTACGGATGAGAACTAAATTTAATGTTGTTAAAAGTGTTTCCTCATTGTCACGGACCGTCGTGTTTCCTACATATGTGGGATTTGAGCGAATTTCCTATTTACGATATCTTTTTCTCAGTTAGGACGAGACGATATAAGACTTTGAGAGCAGTGCAAATACAGTGCCCAGGGAAAAGTTTATTTTCGAAGGTTTCCAACACGATCGGAATTCGGATCAGAACGTGGGAAGAAGTTCGTTACTGTAACGAACCAGCAAACCTTTTACCGGACCCGTGTGCGCTCGACTCCTTAATTTTGTTCTCCAAGTAAAGAAGCGTCGGGTCTGTTATTGGGCAAATCCCCACACACACACACACACACACACACACACACACACACACACACACGTGCGCGCGCGCGCACACACACGCGCACGCACGCACGCACGCACGCACGCACACACCACACACACACACACACACACACACACACACACACACACACACACACGTGAGCGCACGTTTGCAATGAACAGGCACAAACTTCTTTAAACGGACGACTATATGAGCGTGAAAAATATACTTTTTAAGTACCAAACTTCGCTATTAGCTAGCCCTTTTCGGGTGATTTCGCAAAACTTTTGAATATTGGTTTCGAAGAAATTGTTCATCTACTTCACAAAAGTTTTCGCGACAGCGTGACTAAACTGACTTCTAAGGCATAAACATATAATGCATAAATAGATATGTAAATTGAGATATTTGCTTAACGTAGTTTTTCAAATAAGATAAAGAGAAATATATTGTTTGCAATTCCATTTGTTTTATTGAAAGAATCGAATGTTATATATGATCTTTTTATGGAAAGATCAATTTATATTTGCTTAAATATTACACACTCATTTTCTGCAATGACGACGTAACTAATAAAATAGAGTTTTCCAGAAAATAAGTTTAAATCGTTAAAATTAATTAATTTTAATGAATAAGATTAAAATTAATTAATTTTACATCATTAAAATTTTGTATTAATTTTATTATGCAATTAATTTTAAAATGCAATTTTAATGTAAGAACTGATTGTGAAGGAATAAAAATATGTTCTCTTAAAATACGTTTTTTTTTTTTTTTTATTATGTCTGTCTATATTATCTATAAGTAGAAGTATTACCTGAAATTGCGTATTGCTGGAATTGAAAAATTGATTTAGTGTTTACCGAACTTTTGTCCAGACAAGATGTTCCGTTAACTAATAAAATGATTATATTTGATGAGACATAATTTGAGAGTGCTCTTATTTTATAGCATTGTATATATTTGAGAGAAAATAATATTTTCATACTTTTCTACAAACAACTAAAAAATTTCTTAGTGTATGTATGTCGTAGCAAGTGAGCGTGTGCAAATTCTTTCTGCTTTTCTTTTTATCATTGTTGTGCGTTAGATGTGAATTATTGATTAATACATGCGGAAGATAAAAACATCTCTCTCATTTGAGTGTACTATATTTATATATTTTTCATTCTTCTCTCCTCAGGAATAAAACGTCTTCTATTTCTTTTCCTGTATGTATGTAGTTAAAAGCTCAGTGGCTTCGTTTTCAATTTTTTGTTGCAGACAGAAGTCTACATCTAAGCTTCATTAAATATAAAAGAGTAAATGCACGTATTTAAACTTTACAAATATTTTCTAGAAACATAATAATCCAACCGAAAATCCAACATATAAATTTTGAACAACGCGAATTTTATTATTCATTTTATTCTCATTCATAAAAATTAACGCTTGATTGAATATAGATCATGTAGAGAGTTTGTAGAACGTTCTTTGGCTTTAACAGGAATCAGCATTGAACAGCAAAAATTTGCATTATAAATTTTGTACCATCATTGAGAAATTTTTCTCGTACTTCACGAGAACTTCTGAAATGCAAGATCTTTGCAATAACAGAAAGAAGATTCTCGGTAAATACACTGACGCTTAAATAAACTTAGTACGAAAACATCATAAAATTACAATGGAATTAAAAGTATGCGGTGATTGCTTAAATTGAATTTTAATAGTTTTTAAACTATTATGCTCAATGCTGTAAAAATTATTAATCTCATACTTTTAACTAAAAAGTTGGGATTTTTATTGTGAGATATTTCTTTAAAAATATCCATCTCATAATGTAACGCGTAGTTTATCGTCCACAATTAAAATCCCTTGCGGATAAAATTCCAGCGTATTCCGGTAGGACGGAAATTTTCTTCGAGTCGCGAACAAATTCTATGCTTATGAAATCCTCGAAGGTTCGCTCACTTCATGGAACTTTACAAATCCCATCTCACAGTTCTCGCTAGCATCTGCGTAGAATTTACGCGCGGTTTCGCCATAACGTGGCTATCGATTCGTCCCGTCTACGGGAATAACCTGCTTTAATGGCATACTGAATCGGTTTAACGTCTCGATAGATGCCGAAAAGGATTTCACCCTCACGAGGAAGACCGTCGACGCTTTCGTCTAATGCTTTCCAAAATTTGCATCCTAATCTTTGTAAACCCCGCAGGGATTACCGCCGCCGTCTTCTTTCATCGTCTCAAGGATTTGCTTAACCTCGGCTTTCTTTGAGAGGCGTTCTACCGCGATCAATATAATATTTTACAGAATCTCCCTTAAAGTGCATGTCTTGTAACACAAAAAATATATTAAGAATATACAGAATAAATTACATTTACATTGAGATACCTAGATTTAGTTTATAAAGAATTCGTAAGTTTATAGCGCTTTATTATAATGTTTATTATAATAAATCATATATCTCTTAATAGTACTAGAAGTACCAAAATTTTTTATTCTTTAAAAAGATTAAGTGAATATTACTATAAAAATAAAGAAAGTGATGAAAAACTAAATATTTCATTAATATAAAGGATAATTATTGAAAAATAAAAAAAATTTTTTAATTTCATTTTTTGCACAATTTATTAATTACATTAGGTACAAGAAATATAATATTAATATAAAAAATAAAAACGTTGTAATCATTCGGTAGATCTAGTTAATAACACGGAAAAGATTAATAACTGACATACAGTAATTGCACACATTATTAATAATAGATATTCAATAAATCAAAAGATCATCATAAATCGTACATTTTTCCAAATGATAAGATAAACGATGTCTAATGAGTTATAAAATTATATAATTATATAAAATATATATAAAATTATATAATTTTGTATTCGAAAGTCAATTAATCAGAAAATTATCATAAATGTCAGTGATATTATTGGCACTTAGAAACGTCACAAGTTTCGGAACGTATCGTGAAAGGATAGTTGCTAGATTGGCCGCTAATCAAATACATAGACGAGGGTAGAAGATTTATTGTAAGTAAATACAATTAGGAGTTACGAGTGCCTTCGAGTAACCTTTGGCTCCAGCTGACGCTAACCCAACTACAGCGAAACCTGACCTAACTAAATAATCGAATTAGAGGCGCCTTCTACCGCGATAGCATTCTCCCTTCCCCTCTGTGCTACCAAGTCCATTTCTCGTCTTCTCCTCATCCGCTTCTAACTTACATTCGACACGATCCCCTGACCGTATTCGCAGAATTGGTCAGGGGACATTAAATTGACTGTGGCTTAGCGATGGACCGATTTCTCAGGTATTGCAACGGTTGTTCGTCGACACGATCTTCGCAGGCGAAGTTTGAATAGGAAATTAGAGGATGTCGATAAACGTAAGAGATCTTTAAGAGCACCTGCGAGATACCGTAAATTGCTAACATAAATTTATTTATCGCTAAACATGTCAAGAAATACATTAAAAAATATGTTGAGTTTTATCACTTATTTTATCACACTTTAGGATAATTAAAATGTTAAAATATTGAAACGAAATTCTAATTTATTATATGTGAGATCATATATTTAAAAAAATGGTGAAAACAAATTGATTTATCCTTGAAAAATTAATTGTCAAGTTATTTACTCGGAACTTATTATTGAAATTATTATATATGCGAAATTTGCAAATATGTACTTTAACTACTACATCTTCTCTTTAAAATATAGAGAAATGTGAATTTACTGTTATACTACTCAGGATATTTTCAAGATATTCTTGATTTTTGAATATTACGTATCGCATGCAATTATTTCTACTATTAGATTTGTCGCAATATATGATTGTATATTATTATTTCTATATTATTTACAAAGTAATATTTTTTCAATGTAAAATTATTTTTTATCAGAAAAAATATAAAAGAAATTATTGTTTTATTTAAAATTTGTCTTATGCTTTAATATTTGATAATTGAGCTGTATATAATTTCGTATATATATATATATATATATTGATTAAATTTTTAAAACTTTTAACTTGGATTATTCGTTTCTATGAAGAAATAAAAGAATATCGTTTTTCCATAATCCTCCTCGACGAGAATAAGCATTGCTTTGTCTGCTGACAAATTCGTATGCACAATGTTTCTCACAAAGTGCGAAGTTTCTTCGCGACGAAGTTGGGATATCGATACTCAGCGATTCGACGAAACACTACACTCTGTCTGCTTTCTAAACAGCTTTCGAGTACGACAAACGATCCCTTCAATTCCCGATCGACATCTGATCAATCTCGACGAAACATCGCGCTTTCTTTGAGAACGCGACTCCTCGCGTTGAAAATATATACAACTTCTCTCTTCGTTCCAAAAAGTTTCCGAGCTTACAACCGCTCACAATAACGAAACTTTCGTTCGTCCAAGTTTCTTGTGAGGAATTCGCACTTTGTGCAATGACATATTGACACATTTCAAATATATTGTTCTAAGTTTATAGCATCTCTTATCTACGTTCCTCCTCATTTCAAAGATTAATTGGATGACAATAGAATTTTTTTGTATAATCAAGATTAAATAATCTTCCATCTGCAATTATACATATTTTTACTTCTTCTCTCTATAATCTGGGTTTTTTATCCAGTCCAAATTATTTTATTATACTGAGAAAAAATATCTTAAATTTCAAATAAATATTTGAATAGTATCAACTAAATAATTTATTAAATATAAATACGTATTCATTTTGTACAGAATTAATTTGATTTAACAATCACTTCTTTTTATTATTCTTATTATTATTCTTATTATTACGTAAATATTCATTTATTGAAAGTAAATGTTTAGTTGTGGCAATGTGCAAATAAATATTTATTTAAATTTAGACTACTTTTTTCTCAGTGTATTCTAGGCTTTTAAAAAATGTGAAAAAATTCAGGATTATACTTTTCAACATTCCTATTACATTACTAAATAATAGTTTTTTCGATTATTTTAGTAGGGGAAATTGAACTTTGCCTCTCCTTTATTTCAGAGAAATTTGAAAGTGTCGCATGTGCCGAAAAAACTCAGATTGCAAAAGGATTAAGCAGAAAATTTGCGGAATTTTCATTGTAGAAAGAAAATAAAAGATAGTGATTAATAAATAAACTGATTATTTATCAATTATATATTATTTATCTTATATTTTATTTTATTATTTGGGGCTATTATGATATATTAAGAAATCTGCACTGGAAAAAGAATTTGGTTGCATTAATTGGAATTCCGACTGAAATGGATAAATCAGAATTTTTTGTTAATTCTATTATAATTACAGTTGAAATAATCAGAATTTTGATTGATATAAGAATCTTCTGTCTATTTTCAGCAATTTTTCTCAAAAATTTTTCTCAATGTATCATTTACAGATTGCGGATAATGCAAACAGATAAGCGATCGTTGATTTATAATGGCTGGCAAATGGCTACATCACCGCACATTCATCGCGAATTATTCGTTTTATATCCGTCGAATTTCTTGAAGCCCGCTTGAAAGGCCCTTTTTATTGGCGGGCTATCGGTGAAACCGCGCCACGTCCGATAAGGGCAGCCCGTCAATAAAAGCGCATCGGTGATTTACGAGCCGTATGCGGAATGATGACAAAAACAACACCGCAATAAATTGCGCGAGTACATCGCGGCCCCTGCAGGTTATTTGCTGTATATCACTTTGAAAGAATCCGTAAATTTGCCTGCCGCGCGCCAAGATCCTGTCGTAAATACTGTGATCGTAGCATACATAGGTCGACGCATAGCGAGGCGGACGGCAGGCTCACGCGACGTAGCGTAGGTAGACTCGTAGTAATTTATCACGCTAACGTTTTCTTTTATTGTCGCAAACGCAACGCATAAAAGCCGGCGCCGGTTACGTGCGCATACGAAGTGGACGCTAACATGTGAAATGCGTGTGTTTCAGGATAAACGAGAACACAACACGGTCCCAGTTCCTGGCCTACTTCAGCTTCTCGTCCAAAGCAAGCACGTCCGTCGGTTGGCCGGTGAGGGGCGGACATCCGGTTAACAATACGGGTAAGATGTTTAGCTCGCTTTTGTGATGAAAAATGAAATTATGTTACGTTCTAACGCTTAGCTTCCGGACGTACATTTTCCATTTGAATTTCACAGAGCGCATTACTCAACGCTGACAACTTTAGCAACTAAATTCTGGCGGTGCTAGAAAACTGATTTTCTGTAGTATTATTTGCAATTATTCGAAATATAATGAAATGGCTGTTTAAAATTGCTAAATTTAACCATTCTTTGCCACATTAGAGAACAATGTATTTAAGTATACTTGATATATTTAACCTAATTTGATTGCTTATATCTCTCATAAAAATAAATTATGAAATTATGAAAAACACATTATGAAAAAAAAATTGTTTTGAATCGAACCATCAAACATTAAGAAACATGATCAAATGTATGTATCTTTATTAATAAAATAAGTTATAAGCAATAGAAAAACGTTGAAAAAAGAAAGTCGATATGCTATATCCCATGGAAAGAATAATTTTGCTGAAATATCTAAAAATTTAGCTAAATACAGAGTTGAATAATTTTGTTAGTTTACCAAAATATTTGTGTAGAAAACTCAAGCATGATGTGCAAACAATTTTAATATTCCAACAATCAGCATCCTACATAATTATTGAGCATCCTACATAATTATTTTGGTAAGCGAACAAAAATCCTTTTTTAATTAAAAAGAGTCAACTTTAAGATTCAACACAGGAAATTATTGCGAATTGATTTATTACATAATAATAATTATACGTTTTAACCCATAATTAAGATCCTCTTCAATAATTACAATAAAACAATGATTAAGATTTCTACATTTAATTGATAAAAACGAGATATTTGAAAATTGATTTAGTTAATGATGCTATACATGCAAGATTTTTTTCAAATATCTACATCTAGCTAAATTTTTAAACACTTCAGCAAAACCATTTTTCTTCTGCGCACAAAGGTTAATAGCTGGAGAAAAAAAAATTAACATTTTGAGAATTTTATTTTACATCAATGTTTTGATGTCGATGAAATTATTTTAGATCTCATGTTATCGCGAAACCGATAACGTGCTTAAAGTCACGAGGCAATCACGAAAGCGGTGATCTGTTGAACAAGTTGAGATTATGGTGCTACGTAAACTTGGTCGCCTGGTTGCTCTTGTTGCACGTCCTGTTTCGGACCGCTCCTATCATAGACTATTGCTCAAACTACACGCCAACAACCTAGTTCACTATCGGCTCCCCCATGACGGTAACTTCATCTTCCTGTAAATTACACCCCTGTGGTGTGGTTTATCACGCGGAATGTTCAACTGCACGGGCAATCTACGTAGATAGCGTTCTTCTTAACACCCTCATGACAAATTTACGCGAACTGACAAAAGTAGAGTTTTCTGATACCATTACGAGCACGCAACTACCCACACGCGTTGCCTTTTTCCACATGGGAACGAAAAGCGAAGCGTTTTTTGAGATTCTCAGAGTAAATAAAACTTTTCCCGCGATATTTTTTCGAATCTAACAGAAGCGGGTACATATCCCCTCGTGAATTAGAGGAGCAATTTTTATTTGAATCTTTCCGAAAGCCGCGTGGAAACAAACTGTTTAACTAAAGCGTAAACCTTGCAGCGTGTTTCGCAAATTATCGATGCGCATTTTGCATGTAAAATTGAGTTACACATTAACCTTGGTTCCCTATTCGATTAAAACATACGTTGGTGAACGTTCGTCAAGCCTCCAGCGTGTGTCTTCTCTAAAATTCACAACGAAAAATCAGAAGCGTGACGAAAAAGGTGAAAAATGAAGAAAGAAGGATAACTAGTTTGTAACGTCAGTTTTGTACACGTTGTTACGTATTCTTTTTCCGCGATGCGAAAACTGGATGAAACGTTGAAACGGCGTAGCTTTCGGGCGTTCTCATTTACGACAATTTAGGATCGGCAGAGATGGAAATCGTGAATAGTGAATGAACGCAGGAAAAGGAGTGGCCAGAACGTGCGAATTTACTTGCATGAGCAATGCGAAGAGGTAATTTCTCCCTCTAGTTAGTGCGAAAATTATACGAGTTTAAGTGCGAACCGGTCCGCGCTTTAAGCGAAGGAGGAAACGACGAACCGCATTTGGCTCTCCCAAGCCATTTAGCCATCGAAAGTGTTAGTAATCGAAAGCGTTAACGGGCTGAATCTTGAATATCGATCTTTCTTGGGCACAATTGTGCAATCTTTAAAGGCGATGGGTTTTTAATCTTTATTGTAATCGATGCTTCTCTGTACAATTCTAGCCTGAATTGTCTTTGAGAATACTCGTGAATTTCATTTAAAATTCTTTTAACTCTCAACTACATAAGTGGGTCATTTGGACCCAGGTGAAAATTTTAATCTGTTGCTATTTTTTGTACGGTTAATATTGCAGAATTGAAGTGAGGGAAAAAACTTGGAACCTCTTTCTCTGTCGATCACTGCAATTGCAGTGCAATTGTTTCGTTGTTGTTTTGATGCTAAATGTGATACAATAAAAGTTTGGCTTGAACTCAAGCCAAGTCAAATGTAAATTCGATAGATTTTTATATAAAAATGGAAATTTATTTTTAGTAAATGCCTTTATGAAGCCTATTTTACAATGTGCTCTTTGTTTCCTGTTTCTTGCTTTTTGCCTCTTGGTTTTTTTGCCTCTCTTTGCAAGCATTTCATCGACAATGTATCAACAATTGTATTTCTTGCTTTTTGTTTCCTATTTCTTGTTTTCTATTATTTTTTACTTCTTATCTTTTTGTTTCTTATCCAGTTTTTTTTATGTCGAAATAAAAGTTAACGAACTTCGAAAGAAACAAAAAATACATTCTAGAAAGGCTTAAATGTTATATTTAAATACATGTCTTCTTATAATTAAAACATATATTCGATTTATTCAAAAAAAGATGTCAAAAAAAGCATTTTTGTATGAGAGGCGTCTTGGTGATGATCCTTTATTTTCTCGGAGTTATGAAATCATGAATAAATAATATCGAAATCATTATATATTAATATTTAATATAAAATATTTAGAATTTTTTTTAGAAAAAATATTATACTCGACATATCTTTGATATCACTTTTCCGAACATGTAGGGATTGCCGATTGTCACAGTTTTGATTATTGATTTTTAGAAAAAAGTGGATTTTGAAAGCCTGATTTTGAAATATTATACATATACGTTACAATATATCTACATCTTTTTTAGGTATTAAAAAAAATATTACTCGTGAATTCATCATATCATAAGAATAAGTTATTTAATTTTAAATGAAACTGCGAAAATGTGACAATTAACCCTGTGTTTCTGGGTTGATTATCATATGTTTTAGAATTGGCAATAGCATATTTGTATGGACAACACATAAAAAATACAATTTTTATTTTAATATTAATTCTATATTTTGAGAAATAATTGTAATTATAGTATTAATATAAATAAAATAGTTATTTTAATTATAAAATAGTAATTTGTTTTTGTACCGTAGTTTCTATATGAAAAATGGAAAAACATATATATATATATCTATATGAAAGACAATATATATTTGTAAATATATTCTCTGAAAATGTGTCCTCTAAAAATATTAAAATTAATTGTTACTAACCTCATCTCATTTTGGTCAATCTACCCTACACAGCCATTTTTAATAAAAGAGATTGTATTTACAAATTTAATCAGAATAATGATTAATTAATTGTAGCAAAGATCTTCTATGATATGTCATTTTTTATGAATACAGGGATATCACGATTATAATAATCCCAAAGACTGTTGTCAGATAACAAAATAAATATACAATGCTTGTGGTGCAAACCATTACACAACCATTTACACAACAAATTGATATTATATCAGCTATCTACAATAAAAAAAAGAGATTTTTCTGTCATGTTTTGTTTTAATTATAAGCATTTTGACAATCAATCCCGTACAACAACTAGTCCTGGTCTCCTCTATAAAAATGCCTTCTTCAGTCGTGCAAATAATTATACTTTTTGGAATGAATGAATATAAGGTTTTTTTCTTAAAGTTCGTTTTTCTAAAGATTTTTCTCTTTTTTCTCTTTTCAAAACATTATTTATTTTTATCTGTGTCTTTTTTTAGCATAAAGATATGATTTTTTTAAAGAAAACTGATTATATATTCTTTTCACAAATTGTTCTTTAATATTTTTTGACATAATTTTTTCAATTATTATCAAAAGCTTTTTATGTTTTTGTTATCTCGATTCTATACATTCTGGCATTTCATTAAAAAAAGAAAAAATATTTTTCATTGAGATTTGTGATAATTACAGAGTTAGTAAAAAGTGATAGACTTGGATCCAGACATGTAAATTAAGATTATAAAATGAGACATGTAATTGAGGGTTAAAAATATCACAACTAATATTTAAAATAGTTGAAATAAGAATACTATGTTATTATTTTCGTGGCAAAAGCAACGAAGTAAGCAGTTTATGAATTAAATTATTAACTTGTTTATATTATTCAAAATTTCTTCTCTAACAGTTATCTCTTGCTCAGTTATAAATACTCAACCCGCAAATGTTTTTTATTTACGATCGATTGGTGACTATTATTTGATCAGTATAGCGATCTTATATCGCTTTAATAGCTGTGCTGTAGAAGTTGGAAACGACGTAGCGAGAAAATTGAAAAGCCCTTTTAAAAAAATTGCACGACGCTCTTTTGAGAAAAGTTTCGTATATATGTGCCTTTGGACTTTTGCGTCTAGTAATATTGTGTAATGACGTACCGGAGTTCTTTGACTTACCGTCACCTCGAGAAACATACACCGCATTCGCGAACAACTGGTACGCCAAACCTGCGTTTCATCATTTCATTTCTTATTACACTTTTATTTAAAAAAAAGCACTTTCTTTGCAATTATTAAATTGAATTTGATAATATTTATATTGTACACGTACATAAGATACGGGCACTTTTAATTTTTAGTGATATTTTCAGTAGTTTTAAATTCGAAAAAAACGGTCTTACAGTGTACAAACAAAAATATACTTATAGCGTATTTTTTTATAGCTTTTTTTATTAAATAAAAAAAAAAGAAAATTATTTTTAGTTAAAGCGTCTTAATGCTTAATAATATTCATATACAAAACAAATATATTTTTCAGTTTTCTAAACTGCATGCAAATTCCGTTTATAAAAATTGAGATGTAATTATATTGAAACTGGAAATAACATAAATTGATCAATTTAATGATAGCAATAGGTATCTTAAAACACTGCAAAGAATTTATTACAAAAAATATTTTTATTTAGAACTTCTAACTTTCCAGGACGGATTTTATCAATTTGACTACCTTGTGGAAATGTGGATATAGCACATATATATTTGTCGCAATAACTTAAGAAAAAACTCCCGGAAAGTCAGAAGTTGCAAGTTCAAATATTAGTTATGATATTTTTTGCAATAAATGCTTAGTAGTGCTTTAAGGCTCTTTAAGTCGGTTTCGAAACGTAATCATAAACTAAGGTTGGAAATAATCTCTCATAATTACATTGGCCATCATTATTAAATCGATGATGAATGTAATTATGTGATGTTATTTCCAACCTTCAGTTTATGATTACGTTTCAAGTTCGACCAACTGAATCGGCTTATAAAACTGAAAAAAAATGTATTCGCTTTGCATATAAATATTATTAAGTTCGCTTCGATTAAAAATATAATATTTCTCTTATTTAATTTATTTTTATCGGTTTAATTTTCACTTATAATTAGTTGTTTTTAACAAGTTGTTCAGAATTGCGTAATTTAATTGGCAATATTACGAAGAACATCTCATGTTGTGAAGAGTCATTCAGACTGACAGAAAATTGTTTGATATTTGTGTCTATGCATCGTCTATAATTGCATGGTAAAATAATTAACAGCTCAATTTTTATAATTAC
The DNA here is from genome assembly GCF_001594045.1 of Atta colombica. NCBI lineage: Eukaryota > Metazoa > Arthropoda > Insecta > Hymenoptera > Formicidae > Atta > Atta colombica. Next base: position 1,017,180 of record NW_017259291.1, on the reverse strand, counting down.
TAGTACTATAATGATAATAATAATTATTATATTTATGATTCTATCAAAGATATATAGAGTTGACATTGAAAACAATTATAATTAAATTGTGGCAATTGCAATTATTTTTTCTCTCAGTATAACATCGCACTTTTGAACAATACGACAAAAGAGTACAATGAAGAACCATGTTAAGGAAATAGTATAACAGGCAATCAGCAGTTTTTCTTTCGTCGTCATGCGCTGGTTAAAAAACTGTGTGTCAAGGATGGCAAAAGGATGGTTTCGAAAGAAGAAGATAAATCCGCGTGCGAGGATGAAAGCGATTTCGATAAGATCTTTCCTCTATACAACGAGCTGTAACGAGATGACAACGATTCTCGATTATCCTTGAGAGGAGGTCGCGCCAGGCAATCCATATGCACAGAACGTACGACCGGAAGACGTGACTGTCACTCCGCTATCCGGATGAGAGAGAGGTCTTTTTTGACGTCGGTCCACGTCCTATTGGGAAACGTGCGAGAAGCGAACATAGGATAGAATGAAGAGCATAGTGAAAGGATGTCCTCGCGAGAGAGAACGAAAGGCAATACGTTGATAGAAGATAGAGATAAAGAAAAGGGAGAGAGAGAGAAAAGCAACAAGGGCGCCGCCCAATTGACAAACAGATCAATCGTGGGTGGAAAGACGATCTGCAGTCTTACTGCTCGACCTGACTCCAGTTCTTTTTTTTTTAGACTCCAGTTTCCTTTCCCTTCCTTTTTGTCCCTCTTTCTCTTTCGATTCCCTCGCATGTGCATTTAAGCAACCTGTGCGCTCGCTCATCGGACGAGAGAAAAGAGAGTCTGCCCTCCCGTTTTCGAATTTATCTCCTGTTCAGAAGAACTGGCCGACGTCTTCCTGGGTGATTTATATGAAGAGGAAGAGCTATTGTACAACGAAGAAAGGCCGCTGTCCAAAGAAAATATTATTTTTAGAATTCGCCGATGTGTCTTTTAGATGCCTACGCATAAATCGCGAAAGAAGAAACAACATTTCCATATAGATACTTTAACTCTGTCTTTAATCTAATCGAATTTGATTCACGATCTATTTTTATTCTATAAGTTGATTGTGCGTTTATTTATCAGCTGTTATATCAATCAAAATTTTATTTTTCTTATGTTAAATTGATTTGATAGAGTTTCTTGTACATTTTTTGCATTGATTATAAATCTGTTCGTCAATTTATAAAGAAGATAGGATTTTAAGTAATATGCACTTAAAAATTTTTAATTCATACTTTCTGATAATTCACTAATTGATAAAATTTCACTTTTCTTATGTTAAATTGATCTAATAGTTTATAGTATTATTTGTGCTAATTTCAAAGCTGTTTGTCAAAATAAGCACGAGTATGCATTAAAGAATTCCTCTACTTATCTCTTATATTTAGACACAAACTGATTCGGGAATAGCTAACTGTATTTAACATTATTTTTTACTTGTTATAAAAATCTATAAATAAAAATAAACCATTTTAATTAAGAAGAAAATTTTTATATAATGAGTTGTTGTTAGCAACAGTTCATTATATAAAAGTTTTTAAAAAGAGATGTCGATTACAAAAATTGGAGTCCGCAGAATAAATTTTAACTCATTTTCAAAATCAGCATAAAAATATAATATAAGGGTCAACCAAAATTATACATTTAACAAAATTATTGTTGTTGTAGTGTTATTGAAGTAAAATGTAGGAAAACTAATATAGAAACTAATATAAAATAAAAAATAAAACCAATAAAGAAATGGGATAGATTGAAAGTTAATGTTCATATTATCTGATATCTTGTCGAAGCGATCAGTAAGAAATCCGGCTAATTTACAAGCCTAGTACTCTATTTCTCCTTTTTCTCTTACAATTGCACGGTCACGTGAACTGCACTTACGGGAGAAGTGCTCTTAGCCGGCGCAGTTAAGATAGATTATTCCACTGAAATTCCGGCGCAAATCTCAGCACATTTCTTTACGTACCTCTGCTACTGAAATTCCAGATTCTGTCTGATTTTTATTAAGAAAACTATTATTAAAATTTATAATTACTAACAAAAAGTTTTCCCCTTTTATGAAAAAAATTAATACAGATGGAAAAAATGGAGAGAATGAGAAATAAAGAGAAATGTACTTTTAAATAAATATCTCTATTTAATTGGAATATATTTTATAAGTTTGCTATAACGTTTTTTTCGCAAATATGTTTTTCATGAATTCATAATTAGGTTAACAATATATGCTCTTTGTACGTATTATTTCAATAATGTATATATACACATAGACAAGCACCTTTTAATTTTCCAATTCGTAAACATCCATTCGGGCAAGTAAAATATGTCGGCAAATATTTGCATCGAAATAACGTGATATATTCACGCGCTATTTCATAGCATGCTCTCTCTCATGATCTCCTATGTCACTGTCCATTTAAAAACCAAAACATATCATCAAACGGTCAATGACTACCGCGCGGTAAAAATCGTTCGCTCTGAATTATGATATATAGCTGCAGTTAATTAATTAGGTAAAAATTCATCAAAATGCATATTAACTTTCAATTAGTAATAATTAAACTTTAGTCAGAATATATTATAAAATCGAGAATTATAAAAAAATTAAAATCTATATTCGAATGAAGAAAAGGAAAATTTCATATTTGTCCGAAAACCGGCGTTAAAAAGTTAAGTGCTCTTATTGCAAGTTTGCTCGGTTATTTCCTCTTTTTTATTTCTTTTCTTCTTTAACGCCTACGCAATTTTTGTAGCTTTTCCGCCTGAAACGCAAAGCGCGATGTTTCAGATTGCGAGGCAAAAGTCCAGCGTGCCGCAAGTTTCTCTAACGAATGAATAGAGCAAAGGGAAAAAAGAGGAAAGTCTCCTATGGAAAAATTTTGTCGACTCGCGGAAACTCGCGAGAGAAGGGAACATCCTTTGCTCCTTCCTTTTCTTTTCCTCGCAGCATTTCTGCCTTGGGTTCGTTACCGTCGCGAAGGAAAGTCCTCGCGCGTCTTCTGTGAGCATTTACATAGAGTCTTCACTTTCTCTCTCCTTCTTTTTGTCACCGTATTAAAGCATTTCGCCTTTGCGCACTTAAAAGCACAACGGGAAGTGATTTTCTCAGCAGATGCACGACAATTACGCCTGCTTTGCGAAAAATCAGCTGACGACATTCACATTGACGTGTAATCGCAAAAGTATATAGTTATGTATTTTTCTTATGTATTTTCTTTTCATTGTTTAACGATTCTTGTTACAAAATAACATACTATTAGTAAACACTATTAAACATAACTATTAGTTATTATAGTGTCTATAATCTATAGAGTCTCGTAGACGATAACTCGTAGACATCTTTTGATTGATACATATTCTAAATTCAAAATGGTGATACCAATTAAAGTGTAACGCACATACATTTACACATGCATACATACATTTATACGCTATTTTGAGAAGTTTTGATTCAGATATTCAAACTCTGTATTCTATGGATATTGTTATAATGAATTCGGTTGGACACACTTGTGCAACGTGCATATTAAAGTCGTTGTACACTAATTTAATCTGTGTAAAAGTAAAATACAAATATTTAGAATTATAAAATTTATTTTACAAACTTTACTTAAAGCTAATCGTTGCGGTTATATCGGATCGTGATGTCATAAGCGGGAAATGACATTGAAGTTGTTTGCATGCCATTTGTATAAATAGAGAGAGAGAGAGAGAGAGAGAGAGAGAGAGAGAAAGAATTTGACAAACAAAATGGGTTTATTCTTTATTTCTGCATTCTCTAAACTGGTGCACACGGTGCAATAAGTTGAAGCGTAACAAATACACGTTTGTTTCGTTTGCTTCAAATTATTGCACCGTGTGCACCAGTTCAGTGAGTGCAGAAAAGAACAAACTTAATGAGATCGCTTTAAAATACTTTTGCTTTACACTTGTAAAAAGAAAAACGGAAAAAACTTCCCCCTTTCCCTCCGACAGTCAGTAAATAATCATAAAAGGTACATGAAGTTCATTTACCAGTGTTTACTTAATGCTCATATTAGTACCTTTTTTCACTTTATGTGTCTTTACGACTATTTACTGATTGTTAGGGAAGATAAGGATAACTTTCTTCTATTTTTACAAGTGTTTTAAAGCGATTTCATTATTTTGTTTAGAAATTCTCTCTCTTTATTTATAAATACAATAGCATGCAAGAAACTTCAATGTGTCATTTCTCGCTCATAACGATTCAATGTGATCGTAACGACTAATTCAGAAGTCTTAACAGTACAATAAAATGTATTAAGGATTTCATAGTTTAATCTGTTTTTACATTAAACACATTTTTATGTCAATTTGTATACGACGGCTTTAATGTGCACCAGTGCACATTGAGTGCACTCGAATTCGCTATTAGTTACAATTTTTCAAGAATATAATTGTAATATATAAATAACCACATGTGATATGTAACAATTAGAGTGATTAAATGAGAAATTATAACTAACAATATAATGTGACAATATAACATGTCGCATGTGTTACAATTATATTATTGAATGCGAAATTATAATTATGTTACTATTAATTAGTGTTTATTGAATAGTGCTATTTTTTAAGTGCTTTTTTTTAACTTTACATTCAACTTTACTTTTTCTGCCTGTTAAATTGTGTGAAACATCTTCTTTTGTTGTAATATTCGCTGTTATACGAGAAAGATGAGGTCAACGAATAATACCTACGGGTTATCATAGTTATATTTATATCATGCAGTAGAGTGAATGTCGTGAAACTTTTCCTTTGATGTCATTAGCGCGGTTACCGGTGTATCTGTTTGAGCCGTGTCCGCGCTAACGAGGCAACTTTCCGAGCAAACTAACGCTTGGTTAATAAAACTCGATACTCTTTCAATTACATGTACAATTAACGAACTCGAGAGTTTTTTAAAAGCCAAACAATTGATACCCATTAACTATATCGTTCAATTATCATCCAATTGATCACACCGTATCTAAGAAATTAGTACTAACTTCCTCGCGCTTGTTACCAAATAATTAGCGACTTGTGCAGCGTCGTTGCGTTTTTTTCATCGACGGTCTGTTTAATCGATCGTAAGCCGTTCAATCTTGATAGTGCAATAAAAAGGCACGTTTCAGACGAGGAATTCTTCGAGGATACGAAGAAATGAAGGACGAAGAAAATTCTATGTTTTTAAGATAAAAAAGTGAAAAAGGCGGGACCGTTTTACGGTAGAAATGGTTTGCACAGGAGGATCGAAGCTATGGAGATGCAGAGGACATTATATAAATTGAAAAAAACTGTGTGCCCGAAGGTGGACACGTACCACACCTAATGGATCCGCCCATTATGACAATTGCATACGCCGGAACTATAAAGCTAAGCAAAGAAGAGGTCGGTAGAAAATCAAGCTGCTCGTCGTTTCTTCTCTTTTTTTGTTGAAAAAGAAATGACGGCGAAACTATACCTTAACATGTAGATGGCGCAGAGATGCAAATAGAAATCGTTGTACGCAACAACACATCAAAATCCTCTGTGGTCTTTTGTTTAACAGTGGAAATATAAAAAATTTGTACCATTAAACTAACCTCATATGTCGCTGTGATATTAAAGTGATATTAATGCCTTTTTCGTATTCACGTGCAGCTGACAGTAATGAATACGAGTCTATTAAGCGTTTATGGAAATCACGTGTTTGCATACGTTATGAAAGTAGAATAATTGGACGCGTAACGGTTTGTCAATCATCGTTTGAATATTACAACAATCAGCATGGACGCATTGATTTGCCTATTCGAAAAGCTTTGAACTTCAATATTTTCGCATAATATGAATATTAACTAATGATGGGTATCACAACTTATGACGAATTGTATAAATCATCAATATATTAAATGTCGAGGTTGCGTTTAATTTATTATTATTAATGTTTATATGAGATATATTTGATTTACTAAAAATACCTCTAAAAGTAAATTCGATTAAACTCATGTGTTTGATACTTTTACGGATTCACATTATTAAATTTACATTTTAAATCGTATTCTTCTTTTACTTAGCGTTACTGTATTTGTTAAGCATTAATTTAATTTATATTATGTCGCATATGTAGTAATTATCACCGAAATGGAAATGCAGATTATTTACATACTGCAAACTCGTGGGCTGTAACTAAATTGATATTGCATTTGGTATTGTCGTATAGTGAATAATAATCTATAACATATAGGCAATATTTCAGTATAGTTGGCACTATTTCGAGCCGTATCACAAAAATATTAATTGAAAATCATGCGAGCCAGGTACGAGATATCTCGTTAGCTTATTCTAATTGGCTTGTGCGTGTTGTCGTTGACGCGTCCCATTTTCCACTTTTCGAATTTTTTACGAAGCCGCCAGACATATCAATTATTTTCGCTCTTTTGACAAATCGTTCGACGAAGTTCGTCCGCCGGACAGCCGGAAATTGAGGTGGACCGTCGTTTTAATTGATAACATTTAACGATTACCTGTACCTTAATGAGCTTGCAGAAAACATTTTACCAGCAGCATAAGCAAAATATTTATATACACTCTGTATTTTAATATATAAGAGAATTAATTTTAAAATACCTCTAACTAATATTAAAAATTGATTTTATGAAATACATTTATTTTGATGTTTTTATTTAATGATGTTTTCGATAATTCGGAGAAAAACATGATGAAATCTCTTTCATGTATTTTCTTGAATTATTGAAGAGATAAGGATATTGTACATATATATAT
>NW_017259291.1:1002270-1010372 GCF_001594045.1 Atta colombica | reverse complement strand
TATATATATATATATATATTGTGCGTAGAATTGGTAGAGAAAGAAAGCAAACAAGAGTTTCAAGTTACTGATGTACCTTTCTTCTTGTTTGCAGAATGCGACTCAGTGTACGAGGATACGGACTGCCATGACGGATGCGTTTTAGCCAGTCCCGGATATCCTGGACTGTATCCACCAAACATCCGCTGCCGGTACCTGATCACTTCTGGCCCGCGAATCTCCATTGCCATCAACTTCACGGCGGTGCTTCTTCCGTACAAGTAAGTGCTCGACTGTCCGATATCAAACTTCCAAACCACACACAAGGAACGCTCCTACGACTAGTTATATAAATTTCCTATCTCCAACAATCCAGAAATATATCTTTTCGGTAATGCGTACGAAACATGCATTTTATTATTTATTTAATTTTATCAACGTTGCACTTAATTGCGGCTCATTATACAAAAACACTATACAAAAATGCCGTATACACATGTTTAATTACATACATGAGGAAATGAATACCGTACGAAAAAAAATAGATTGAGAGTATCCTTTAAGCAGGCACTCGAGAAAAACGATGATTTTCTTTCGTACGCGATACACGCGCGGTATAGTGCTCATTTTAAGATTTCTTTCGCGTATCTGCAGCGCATATCTGCTTTTTTCATGACTCTACGTTCTACGAAAAACTCGAGTTTCACGAGCCGGTGCTGTACACTAGGCTGTTGCACGACAAATTAAAAACCCCAAGCAAGCCGAGTGAAGAGCTGTCGCGTGGTTCTTTGACGGCTTATTTTCCCGCTGGTACTGAGACGCTTCGTAATAGCAACGATGTCAGAACGCGCGAAGAAAAAGTGGACACATGATACAATTTTCGGATAAATGAAAAGCATAAGAAAAGAAAGAGTGAAATGTATGGGTTGACCAATTCTAATCGAAACAATTTCAGCTTAATTTAAAAAACTACATATAGGCAGTAATTTAAAATTGGAAATATCTTCATTTCTATTAATTCATTTTGTTTTTATTTCATTCACTTTTATTTTTATTAAAAAATAGCTGTATTAAAATGTAAAGTATATCAATTAATTTTACACTGATTTTTAATTTATTATTATTAAAATTCTATTTGACTATCGCGGAATTGAAGAAGTTTATTTTCGAATTAATGTAGCATAAAAATGATATATAATATTTATATTAATAATAATAATATAAATAATGGATATCATTATAAATGAAATGAATTATTCTGTCTTCTGTACTCTTTGCATTATGTCGATTGTATATCTTTATGTTGATTTCAAAGTCTCGTCGAGTGTTTGTTCTTTCATTTACCATCATCACCGGTTCGGATTAGCGCGTTTCCGGGTAGAAATGAAAGAGCAACCGGAGAAAGAAAAGGGAAAAAAGAAAAATTTCCAACCCCCTGCTATCTTTAGCTTGGGTATTTTTAATAAAACCCGCTCTTAACGTAGCTCAGCTTGCATAACAAGCGCGGAACTCTCTTTACGCCACGTTAACCTTGCATGCATATAAATCATTTTCCACTTTACCGAAGAATTCTTATAGCTGTTTTCAAACAAATCACATACTTCCATTTTTCGTTTCTCAACAGAAATCAATTAATCTTGATTCAATAATTTTGCATTAAGAAGGTCACACTTTCTTAATTCTTCCTATGATTTCCTAATACATTTTCTAAAAACTTAAATAGTAAAAAATTTCGATTATTTTAAATTAAATACTGCCGAAAAAGAATTTTAAAGTTTTCCTAAAAATTTACTTCGTAAAGAAATAAGATTTATTCATAGCTTTTGGAAAAATATCAAAAAGTAAAACCTGCGAATTTAAAAAAAATTCTTTTTAAAAATATCTATCCAAAAGTCAAAGAGAACTTAATTAGGAATTAAATATGTATTACAATGACTACATTATCATATTATTACTATTATTTAGCAACTTTGTTCCTTAAATATCTCTCAACTAGATCTGAAATTCAAATACAACAATTACATGCAAACAAAATTATAGGAGACTTATTGACTATCTGCACTTAACACTTGATTATCGTTCTCTGAGATTCGCTTAAACGCCCAAGGAAATTTGCAGCGACAATTAACGCATATATGCATCTTAACAACACAGCGACAAGTAAGAGAAACTCGTTTCCGATGCGGTATTCAATTCTGTCGCGTACACGTGAGCACCTCATGCTAAATCCGGTCTGCAGAAACGTCGCGAGTCAATATGCATTCGCTTTGCACTTTGCCAAGGGTAAGAGCCCATTTGTGCGTGCTCGAACGAAGCTGCGTGTACGAAAAGGGTACGAGTGTGTCTCGATGCTTGATAATGCACCTCGCGTCTCGTTTCGTCGACTATGTCAACAACCGTCTCCCGCGTTCTTCCACCGCGTTTATCCCCGCCTGAATCATCCCTCTGAGCAATAAGAATACACCCACGTACGGAGAATACTGTCATTGTATGTCTCGAATTACTTACTCTACGATGTCAAACGGGATTCTGTTAAACGTGTCACGTTGTCTTTTGGATTCGCGCTTCGTCAGCCATTCGTCGAAGATAACAACTTTTGTTAAACTTTTGTTAAACTGTGATAGACTTTATATCTATATATTCTTAATCCAGAAGCAGTCATCTGATTTTTTTAACGATGGGATATTTTTACATCTCAATTATTATAAAATTACTATTATTAATAACATTAAATTATTAATAACTATTATTAATAACATTATTATTGATTGTTCTTCGATTTATTAGACATTCATTAGACCTATCTGAGATATCAATATGGATATGAATTTTAATCACAATTTTATGAAAAAAATACATAAAAATAAATATTGAACGGAATAAGCATGTATAAGATTTATAATAATAGTATTTTTGAAAAATAAAGCTTTTAATTAATACAACATTTTTTTATTATGGATTTTCAATGGAATTGCATATTTAAAGGCCGGTAAAGAATAGTTATTATAAAGAAAGAAATTATGTCAAATAGCTTCATAACAATTTATCTTTTTTTCTCGAGTTAAATCGATTCTTGAGTTAAAGAGTATTGTGTCTTATTAACTCATGATTTTTTTATTACAGAAGTTTATTATGAGATTAGATTAATAGATAGATATCAATTTATAATAAAAAATTACTTTGAACCAGACAAAGTATTTCTTGTAGACTTTTGGATGCTGAAAACAAATCAAATTTCACTAACATATTAGATTTCCAAAATAATTGAGATTTAATATGGCAGAAATGGCTTTTTTGCAATTTTATTAAAAAATTAACATTATCTTAAAATGCTGATTAAAAGTCATGAATGTATAGTTGATTTCTTATAATATGCATTCTTTTTATTTCAATATCTTTTTATTTTAGTATAATATGAAGATTTTAAGATAATAATTAGAAATTTATGATAAGCATTAATCATTTTTACAAAAAAAGTCAAATATCGCAAAAAAAAATAATTTTTAGTACATTAAACTTCCATTGTTTTGAAAATCTGATTAAAATTTGTGCTTATTGTTCACAGATTGAATTCTGTGTTAAAATTTTATTTGTGACATTATTTTCAGCATCCAAAAATGATCTTGAAAATGATCATGAAAATCTTGCATGTAATCTTGCAGTTATAGCGAAAATTATTTAAACACGAAAAATAACTAAAATAAATAAATTTCTAGCAAGTACAATTAAATACTTTATTTGCGATTAGGCACTTGCAATATTAATAAGCGGTTTCCGGCATAAATCAGTTGAGTTTGATTAGGGAAATTTTTGCTAGATATGAAAAGCGATAAAGGAAGAGGAAGAGAAAGAAGAAATAGCTATGACATGTTGATAGTAAAGTGAGCTGCGCACTGCAGCTGCATTTGCTTTTTCGCGGCAGCTGCAGTTGTTCCCCAAAGCTGGGTTGGCTTTTACGTTGGTGGCCGCTAGAAAGCCATTTCACACAGAGACCCGCAGTCGCGAGTACACCGAACATTTCCGTTCTCTAAAGACGGTCGTATTTCAGACCTCTTCCACTGGCATTCTCGCCCGCTTTATTTGCGAATGCTACGGCAGTAATATTGAAATAGATGGTCGGATAATCGTACAGAGGCATCTAGATTTTTTTTCTTGGATGCCAATTTCATTCTCAACGCCTGGATGCTTTTATGAGCGGAATATTCGAAGAAAAAAAATTTACGAAAAAAAAATTAATTTCTGTGAACATTGTACGTGTTCCTTATATAATATTTAATATATATTAAATATGTTTAATATAATATATTTAATATTATATATTATATTTTTTAAGATAATATTATGTAATATATAGATTTTACAAATTATTCATAAAATCTATGTGACAAAATCGATGTGCGAAGAAAAAAAGTATGTTTTGGAACAACGCCACAGGGAACTTGTTTTATCCTCTTCAAAACATTTTAATAGTGATCTGCATGTTCGTGTAATCACGCAGGAGAAAAACTTTGTTGAATTCCCGCAGAAAATATATCGCTTTTTGTGGCTGCTGCATTTGCTTTTGCGGTAATAATAAACCGTATTTTTCAACAAGCTGCGGTGTATCTATTTTGGAAAACAAACCAACGCAGAGTTCACGGACCACTTACTGCCAATTACGAATTCAGTACATCACATCATCTCTACCGGATAAAGCAGTTCGTGAGATACGATCTTACAGGCCGACGTAGAATTGACAACTGCAAAAAAAAGCTGCATTGCATTCAGATTACATTTTCTCGTTGATTTATTTGACTACTTCGTTCTACTTGCAACTTATTCAAGATATCGATCGTGTTTCTAAAATGGTTTCTGAATGGTGAACCGTTAAATCGAAGACAATTTGATTCGAGATTCATTTAAATTCTTAACTCTCTAGAGACAAAGGTTGCATATTTACAATGTTTACTTTAAAATTAATTTCGAAATAAATTCTGGATAAATTTGAGATTTATACAGATTAGTTATTCTTAAATACCAAAATTGCATTGAACATTGAAATATATTCTCCTAACTGCTAAAAAGATTAAATGTCGATATATGTATATCACTGTGGGTATCGATAGATTCTCTTCATTTACGAAATATTTTTAGAGCAAAATAATTTTAACAACAAGACATCACCTTTAGAAAATTAAGTATTCCAACCATTTATTCCGAAAAATATTTTGATCCTGTTTGGAAAACGATGTTATCAAATTTTCAACAATAACTTCGATATTCTCTTTATAATCTATCTTTTTATTGTATCAGTTTTATAAATGAATAAAAATATTTATAATCATAAAAAATGAATAAAAAAAAATAAATGTATGGAATATAACAATCAACTTTATAGAAATTGGTATATTGAGGTGTAATAAAATGTAACTGGAGAAAAAAAGATTATTCATGAAACAAGTTTTTTAGCGTGATAAAGCCGAATAATTTCTCGTTATTACATCATATTTTTTTAGATATCCTACAGCTCAGCCGCTATTGCGGAGGAAATATATCGACTGATGAAAAGAGTCGCGCGTCATGCAGCTTATACGATACCATTATGGCCGTCGTATATTCTTTGTGGCGTGCGTTTTGTGCAAACACGGTACAGTAGTTTAATTACCGGGTCGCTTTCCCAGGTATTTTCCCTGGATTTTACATGCACGCAAAATTACATGGGCGCCATCACGAGAGAGGCTTATTCACGAGCAGCCGAGAGAGACAACAGAAGATCCGCCCGGCATGTTTACAACCAAAAATATATGCTATTCTATAATTATTCGTAACTGAGTTTCATTTTTCGCAATTCTCTCATCGCTCGTAATTCCTCTGGCGAAATGTGCCGCGTTAAAAAAAAAAAAAAAGGAAAAGAAGATATCACGATATCGACTAATGTTAATTACAAACCGCCTGTTTTTTCCTCGTATATTTACTCGTGCATATCGTGAAACTCTCTAATTCGCAAAACAAACAGTATTAATTTTGCAGAGAGATCGTTTGGAGAGAACGGTAGAGACATATTTAATCAGATACTTTTGATTAATTCTGTCGCCATTGTGTGACAGTTTCAGCGAATATGTATTATGACAAAAGATTGGCGAAACTAAATCGCAAGGATTTTCTATTCGTAGTGCAGCAATGTCGCGCAGTTGTTCGTTAAGTCACGCAGTTATACTACGATTATTTATATCTCGTATCACATACGTTATTTTATGACGTTACGGGTTTATTATTCCATGAGTTATGACTAAGAATCCACTAACGTCTAAATAAGCCGCTCCGTATGCCGTAGGAGGTAAACCACCGTGTAGGTAACGACCAGCCAACTTGCAGGAACATCCAGGGATCAGCCTCAAAGGATTTGTGGTTGCCAAATGTACGGGTTACCTCACTCTCGCTATTCATATCCATTATTCAATCTCATTATAATTAATCGTATTATCTCGCACGGTTGCGTTGTTTCAATGACATTACCCACGTCGTAGTCTAAATTAGAGGGGTGCATAGTTTACATCAGTTTTATAAACTCGTTTCCCTTTTGTTACTTCAGATATATCTCTTAAATCATTCAAGCAATGCAAAATATCATCCGTTGTAAAAGTAACTACGTATTAAAAGTTTCGTTGAAAGAAAATTCTATTCTAATAATAAAACGATTTTATTAATATGATGTTCTTTCTCTTTAATTTATTTAATACACTTAAACATTTAATTTTTTTTAAACAAACTTTGTGAATATCTTTAACAGTAACAGTAATTTAGAAATTTAATACATAAATGTAATGCTAAAAAATGTAATGAATTCAATTGTATTGTTTTAAAATCATATCGAATTATTAAAATTTAATATCTAAACATAAAGGAAACTTTCAAATCTGGACGCAACTAATTACACCGAAAAAAATTAAATTGAAATTAAATTTTAATAAATACTGTTTGTACAGTAATAAATATTTATTAATTATAAATATATATTTATTTGGTACAAGAAACGTTCATTTGATTTCACTATCATTCTTCAATTGAATAAATATTTATTTACTATAAGCGAATGTTTAATTAGTATTATTTAAAAAATATGGATATTAAAAGATATGGATATTAATAATTTTTTTCTCGGTTTAATACTTCCCATAATTTCTTTCTATAGTAAAAGTACGTGGTTGTCAGATTGTCGCGTTAAGGACATCTCCAACACGGAGATAAATTAAGTTTCTACTAGTTATAAAATATTCTTTCTGCACGTTTTTCTGTACTCACATTCAGTCTTTCTTTCTCACCCTCTATCTTTCTCTTGGAACACATATGTTCCACGCTGTTCATTTGAATCCCCTTTCTGCGATAGAAGAGAGTTTACTAGTATTCAGGTAACGACCAAGCAACTTGCAAGAACATCTCGTAGAAGATCAGCCCTAAAGGATTCGCTGCGACGCGAAATCTACGAGGCGCGTCGCCCTCACCCATCGTACGGATTCATTATTCAGACTTAACTTGCGCACTAGTGCGCTAAGGGACGACAGTCGCAGCCGCTATGTGGTATGCCGAATTCACACCGCGGAAAAAGGAATCTAGGACGAGGAAGAGGCTGGAAAAGGAAGGGGTTGAACACGTTGACGCAGTAGTAGAGCACCCTCATCCATGCAAACGTTGAAATTATTCCAACATCGCAAGAGTCTTGAGACAACGATTTTTTTTTCTCTTCCTTCTTCGGCTCACATCCTTTTTCCACTTCTGCTTTCTTTTCTTTCTATCTTTTCTTCTTTTTTCCTTTCATTCGTCTTTTTAAATCACAATTTGCAAATAACCGGCTTTAGTCGGTACCAAGACTGAGCTTGTCAGCAGATGTCTAGGAAATTTTTTTCCATCGACGCTTTTAACTCTAGAACATTATCGATATTGTTTGATGCAATATTGTTAATAACGTATCCTCTTAATTAACGTATTCTTAATTAATATAATACAAATTTTTTTTACGTTACACACTTTTAATGACATTTATAATCTAGACCTGTATAAATAATTAAATTAAAAAGGAAGAGAAAGACTAAATACTATCAAATTTAATCTTGAAATAATATATAGGAGTATATAATTCAATTATA
>NW_017259291.1:996677-1002170 GCF_001594045.1 Atta colombica | reverse complement strand
GTGTGTGTGTGTGTGTGTGTGTGTGTGTGTGTGTGTGTGTGTGTGTGTGTGTGTGTGTGTCTTCGTACACCTGATAACACGAAATAATAATCATGTAAAAATTGAAATAGCTTATATATTATTTAATATTACACAACACCCTTTATTATAATATTAATCATTATATATCATAATAGAATATAATGAACTGATATATAGGATGGTTCATTTAAATTAAAAATCTTGAATATTTTATTTATTGTTGATGATACGAAAAAATATTTCAGATAAGAATGAAATGATTTCGAGGTTCGTATTTTGTTCACTTTGTTTTTTTTTCTAAGTAGACGTGCCAAAAATATATGAAGATCATCACTTTTTTAAATGGAATTATATGATTTGTTTTACATATAAAAAAATAAGTCACTCTTAAACATACGTCCCTTTTGAAGTTTTATTTTCATCTGAAACATATCTCTATATCATCAAAAATAAGT
The DNA here is from genome assembly GCF_001594045.1 of Atta colombica. Lineage (NCBI taxonomy): Eukaryota > Metazoa > Arthropoda > Insecta > Hymenoptera > Formicidae > Atta > Atta colombica. The sequence continues at coordinate 1,001,694 of NW_017259291.1, read as the reverse complement.
GAAATATTCAAAGTTTTCAATTCAAATAGACCACTTTGTATAATGAATAGAATTTTTAAGCTTGTCCTTTTTACATGGCAGATTGGATTTAATGACCATTGAAAGCAGAGCTTAGCACTCAATGATCTCAATCACACTTGCACATAAAATTTACGTATTGAAAACATTCTAAGGAAATCGTATACCAAGGAAATCACGCAGCGTTTATAGAAGAACAAGTTAAAAAATTTCATGATATTTCTATGTGCATTACATACAGTTAAAACATTATTCTCAATAGTCTTATCAATGCTGATTATCTTAATATAATTGTCAACAATTTTCGTGCCTGTTATCAGAGCATATAGAGGTCTTTGCGTAAACAAAAGACTGCATTCAAGTGCATTCAACAGGTTACAATCTGACAACAAAACCATAATGACTTCTTCTTCTTCTTCTTCAACATTATTATACGTTCGATCACATTTTATCATTCCTATTCTTAATTGAAAACGAGCACTCGTACATTGTTGCAATTTGAAAAGGCCACTAGCTACTTCCATTATAAATTAATCCCATCTAATGCGACTGCCGTAACAAAAACTAATTATCCTTTATCTTCGCACCAATTAACGTCGCGACGTGACAGTCACAGAAGTGAATCTTTTGCGCGAATATCGCATGAACGATGGAGGGTACAAGCATAAAATAATGGTGCGCCTCGCGTGTCGTCCTCAACGATTCTCGTTGGCTGGAATTTAATAAGAGCCGCATAAAGTTTGGGCGGATTCCTGCCTATTCGAGACGGCCTTGCCACGTTATCCAAGCGCATAGGTTGTACGTGTGTACGTAAAACGGAGGTAACAGAGGACGGTGGAAGCTTGAAAGCTTTTGTACTTCCCATCCTCAGTCACCTATCTACCTGTCCTATTCGTGATGCAACCTTCCTGCGTTAGGCCGCAAGCCGTTGTTCTCCACGCATGCTATTGGCTGTAACCGTGTGTTATCCTGACTGCGGGATTTTCTTGTCGGCAAGCCATCACCAACTTGCATACCTTTCTTTGAGGTATTAGATTGCTGCAAGATGTATGCACTTTTCACTCAAGCATCGTTTAACTTGGACCGATTAAGTAAACGAAAAATGACATTTTTTTCTCTCAACTATCCCCTTTCAAGCGAATACAAAGTCTCTGTGTCTTTTCAGCCAAATTTCTATTTAGCAAAAAATTTTCGAATGATCTGTTTTTCTTATTTTTAATGTTATATAAATGAAACCTCATTCGTAATTTAAAACTCAGCTTCAAGTTGTATAAAATAAGAATAAGAATATAAAAAGGGTATACACGTTGCACAAAAAAGGCAAAGAGGCAAGACAAATAACGCAGCATCGGTAGAAAGAGTTAATGACGTAACTATGACTGTCTGGAGAAGGGAGGAGAAGGAAAGAAACGGTCACCGCGCACTTGTAAAATTACAAGCTCGCAAGATCGCGGCACAAGCGCCGTTGGCGAGTTTCAATTAACGTAATGCAACGTCTCTTCCGTAAAAAATGCGACGGCGAACAGTTCGTGTATTAACTGCGAGCTCGTTTCTCCCGCCCGCACCATCCAGTCCGCGTGACACTGGCGGACATTAATTAAATTACATGGTAAACGCGCTTCGGTAATTAATGAAGTGTCACGAAAATCGAACTACACGCCGATACCATCGGCCAGCTCGTTGCATGGGATTTGCGCGGAGTAACGAAATCAAGTTACATCAGGATGTATTGAAGGTATTAACGATATCGAAAATCACTTTAAAGCCGACGCTTGCCGCTTACACAGCGCGCCTGTAAACAATGTTACCAAATTTGTAGACAATTGACATAAACGCGATCTCGTTCGTTTAGGCAATCAATTTATTTCGGTTTACGATTTTAATGGAATTAAAGTTATGTATTATAGAAAAACATTTGTGTATTGTGGGCCGAACGTATTCACAATATTTAAAAGTGAGTTAAAAAAAAATTAGTTAATCGATTAATTCATAATGTACCTCGGTAGTCGAACTGAGACATCCACATGGAATGTTTTTTTGCAATAAATTCTCTACAGTACTTTATGGATGTCCATTAGAGTCTGACTGAAATCACATTTTGACCTCCGGTCGAAACCGAAAACAAATATTCGGTTGTCATTCAATTTCGGCTGAAAACGAAATCGAAACCGAAACTTAAATAAATCTTATTGAGAGAGAGAGAGAGAGAGAGAGAGAGAGAAAGAGAAGCTAACGGGTCATATTTTTTTTGACCGAAATCGAAATCGACATTTTTAGATTAATTTTACAGAAATCGTATAGTTTTCAGAAATCATTTATGACTTTATGTACTCTTTAGAAAACAAGATTTTATTAAAGCATCTACAATATAATAACATTTACATTCTCAACTTTTGAAGAAATCAAATCACAATTATTATTAGGATCATATCAAAGTTTGTACTCAAATTGTTTTAAGTTTAAGCAACGAGTTATATTTAAAATCAAACAGTTGTTTTGTAAACGATCCTCGAGGCGTTGTAACTTGTATAGTTTCGATTCATCAACCGAAATTTTCTCTTAATTTCGACCGAAACTAAAACCGAAATTTCGGTCGAACTCTAATGTCCATTAACATCAGTAATATTAAATTGTCAATTTGTGCTATTACTTATTCTACTTTTTGTTTAGGATTATGTTTCGAGACCGATCAATAATCGGCACGCAGTTAGCTTGAATTAGGAATTCAATTCCATAAAATTCACACAAAAATATTATTAGGCATTGATTAAACTTTAATTGATCTTTTCTGCTTAAAATAAATTCGTTCTACCCTTCATATTTCTGAGAAAATCCTTTTCTTTTTTCTTCTTAATTTTCAAAATTACATCGTAATACATATATCGCCATACCCCATTACGCTAAAATAATAATCATTGAGAGGTAACTGATTTTCCTTTAACATGGAGATTTCGTCGGTTTCTTGCATCCTCTATCGTCGTCAGGCATGCAATTTCGTGATTACGCTACATCTAAAGAGCGCACTTACCATTCATGCGTAAGCTGCGTGCGTGATATTGCTGGAGCACGCGTATATGTACGAAGGTACCGAATAGAGTTCTACTCTAGATTAATCCGAGTTTCAGGAACCGTAATTAGCGCGTTTATCCTTCCGAATAGTAAGAGGTGCAAGATAAAGGAAATTAATATAGTGAAAAATATTATGAAAAGAAAACATTTTAGATAATATTCTCGAAATGCAATTCCGCAATGATATTATAACGACAGTGATTTGCTTGTCCTTCTAATCGAGGCTCGAAGGTAACTTAAATAACTGAACTCCATCACGATGAGATCGTACAAATGTAATTTTCTCGTTTCTTCTCGATCATGGCAAGGAATAACGCGATAACAAAATTCCGTCAACCCAAACCCGATACGTGGAATTATTATGATGTTAACGGTACGATATTAAAAAATTTTTGCAATAACGTCAATCCAGATACGATGAACGCTAAAGTCACGTTATTCTTTTCTTAATTAGTTGTTAAGAAGAAGGTAACCTGACTTCAACGTTCATTTAGATAAAGAATATTTAGATAAAGGGATATTGCAAAAACTCCCTATGTACTTGCCGTCCCTTTACAACACGAAACTCTTTTATCACACGCACATTGTGTCACATGTCACGCCGCGGGCGCATTCATGTTTGTTAATATCTATGGCTACTATTTGCATGTACGAAACCATGTGTGTGAAATTCATGTTAATACAGCTGTACACATAGGAAGCTTGATATGGCCTAAGGTTATATTCTAAAACTACACGCTATTGAATAATCTCGTTTTTATCGTTTCTGATAGAACCTTTCTGACATGTACATAACATAACGACATAATAAACCTTTCATATAAAAAATTGCACTAAAAATCTCTCATATATATAAATATAAAATGATAATCTATACATAAGTATAACAATATAATAAGTATAATAATATAATAAGTAAAACTATAGCAATGATAATCGATTACATTTTTTTATGTCTCTAATATAACTCTTTAAAAACATTTCATAGAAAATAAAATTGATGATATGAAAAGCATTATTTAATTAATTAAAAATACTGGATATAATAATAATTTTTCAAAATAGATGTCTTTTATATGTTTTCAAATGTGTTCTTTATGAACTGAATTGAATTTAAAGAGAAAAATACATTAGAAAACATATTATTAGAGAAGAAGGTGATATTATGGCCAATGTATATATTGTAGCCTCCCTTAATATCTCCGCTATTATATTCAGCGAATCCTGATGATTACTTATGATATTTAAAATAATTTATTCAGCTCACTGTTACATCATGATGCTAATATATCAATACTCAATAGCCAGCGTTTATCATAACGCATTTTATTTCCAAATATTTCGAAACGTTTCTGAGGTACATTTTAGCATTTAATTACTTTCTCTTTTTTTTTTTAATTTGAGCGTATTATCACATGAATATATGTATTTTTGAGTGTGTTATTTGCTAATTAATATTTTATTTGACTGTATAAATATTTTGAGTTATACAAATTTAAACAATAGCATTTGCTAATGTGATCCTCTATGAGTACTAATTACTCACAATCTCTTTTTTGAGGTTTTTATATAAAAATAATTATTTGATAATCGATTGTAGATCTACTGTTACTAATCTGTAATTTATATTACATATATTATTTTTAATACTGAGATATTTAGTACTAAGCATCTTATATGCAGAAATTAAAGTACATTTCATTTGCATACATTTTAAAATGTTTTACTTTTTTGTTAATTTTATAATCAAATACTGTTTTTTAAACAAAATTGGCTACTTTTATGGAAGACCACATTACCATTTTTTTCTTTGAATCATTATGCAATGTCGCACATTTTTATTAATGGTATCCTAAGTAATAAATATTTGGTAACTTTGAGTCTAAAATCTATTCAACAACATTTTAATGAATGCAATTATCAAACTTAA
>NW_017259291.1:971214-996577 GCF_001594045.1 Atta colombica | reverse complement strand
TATATATATACACACACGCCTTCTCCTTTATTAATATTATATATTTTTAAATACTTATATTATGTATATAGTCTTTATGCGCGATTTACTGTTTTATATAGTTAATTTTTATAAAAATATTTAATATCTATATCTTATTTATCTATGTTCGCAAAATATAGAATCTGTTTAAATCCTGCAAATACATGGTGCGTCATGATTATCGGTATCCTAATGCAGTTGCACAACAATGCAACACGGGATAATTATCCGAGTTCGTATGTGCCCATGTTTTTTGTCGTCCAGCGGAACTCGCGTAGGATATATGCGCATTAGACATACCTGAGCGCGTGAAATTCTGCATACCCCGAAGCCATGTTCGGCTGCACGTAATTGGAGTATATGTACCGACGATTCGTTCATTGTTCGACTAATTTCATCCTACGAATTTTATTTCTTTCTTTTTTTTTTGTTGCTTCCTGTTTTTCAGTTCTCAGTCCCGAGCGTTTCTTCCATGTTACTGCGTCCGCTTTCGATGGCTTTTTTAAATTTACGCCCAATGATATTTTGACAGTACTGACCGCAATATATCGAAGTCTCAAATTGCATAAATGCAATCACCAATCTTTCTGATCTTCGACAATTTAGTGGATATTTGAGAATGGCAAATTACAATGCTTTTAAATAGAAAAAATATATTTCCATTTCAATAAATCAGAAAATAATTAATTACATTTAAATTAATCGAAACAGTTTCTGACGTTTGGTAGGACAAATGGATAATGAAGAGAAAAAGATATTACAATGAGAGAAAAAATATGATATGTTTTTGATATTTTATACAGAAGGAATGATTTTGCTGGAATATCTAAAAATTTAACTACATACGGATTTGAAAACAATTTTGTTGAACTATTAAAATAATTAATAGTCCACATAGAAAACTCAAGCATAATGAACAATATTGCAAAAAATTTTGATATTCTAGCAATCAGCTTGAGCGCTCTACATATTTTTATAGTCCAACAAAATTATTTTCAGATTTGTATTTAGCTAAATTTTAAATATTTCAATAAAATCATTCTTTCCATATTGATAATTTAACTTGGATAAGAATTTTTTACTCCTTTTTTTCTTATTCTGCTTCTATATAAATTAATCTAGTTACGAATAGAGAAATATATACAATAGAAGTGTACATATCTAATTAAAGTTCTTAATACAGTGCCTACAAATTTGGTAGACATAATAAATTTGATAAAACCCAGCCCACTCATTATATTGTTAATTATCCCGTCATGAGTAATTCAGACGTACTTTTCACAGATGGATTGTAAATAATATCTACGTGAGGAATTGCTGGTTATTAATTATATCAAACCATTCATTTTATATTATATGCTATTGAATAAATGGTATTTTATTATTTAAAGCTCTGTAGCATAATAATTGCGAGATTTGTAATATTTTATTATTTGTAACATTCGAAAATTACATAAAATATGTACAATTAAAACATTAAAGGAAAGGGTCATATTATAGCTTTTGTAGGTATGGCCTCTTTTAATATTAGCGAATTCCAATAATCATTTATGGAATCATTTGTTTAGTAGCCTCTTTATATCATATCTTTGTTATGTCAATACACACAATAGTTGACGTTTATTATGACACAGGAACAATTTCAAAGTTCATTTTAGCATTTAATTATACATGCTTCTTTATTCTTCTTTTTGAAAATATTATCACATGAATATGTGCATTTGTGAGTGTGTTGTTCATTATTTAGTATTTAATTTGACTAAACGCATTTCGAGCAAAGCTCGAACTTATCTAAATTGACACTTATCTAAATTTATTGATTTTTTGCTCTCTTTTTCAAAGTTTTCATATAAAAGTTTTCATATAAAATTATTCAATAAATCGATTGTAGCCTACTGCCAATTTAATAATCCACATTATACGTACAAATTTTTAGTACTAAATAGTCTATATCAGAAGAAGTTATGTGTACATATTTTTTATACATTCTGTAATATTTTTTTTTCTAAATACATAATTTTGTAATCACATACTGTGTTTTTTAACAAAACAAGTTTTAAATTATTTTTATAGAGAGGCTACATAATGTTTCTCTTTATTATACAATATGCTATACTTTTATACATAACGTTTTAACTAATAAATATTTTATAATTTTGAGTAAGATCGATTAAACAATACTTTAACAAATATAATTTTTAAATTTTTAACTTAAATATTGATTATTAACAAATTATTGTATAAATATGAATGGAGAGTCAGAATATCACCTTTTTCTCTAACAATACTTAAAATTATACTTTCGGGAACATAAATGTACATTACAATTCGATCATAATAAACGCACGGTATTTGAAATAATTTTTAAATGCACGCTATATACATTTGCACTATAAAATGGCAAGTTTATATTAAAAATCTATCGAGATCTATCGAGAATATTTCGTTCTTTCAATTACAAGCATTATATTTCCTTCATATTTCAACCTGCAATAAATTAAATTCTCACTCGTTGTTTAATCACTCGACTCCCATAATGTTACTTCAGTGGACGCTGTTCAAGCACGTCGAATTACGTCGCAGGCAGTGTCGACGTATGCTTGTCGTCATATTGCATGTAGTTCCACGTTGTTTATGCTTAACACTCGCAAGCTGTGGTCGCCGCGACCGCACTGTGTTACACCGGAAGTGGTTGCACCGAGACACACTGGCGCGTGGAATGTCCGCGAAGTCGCTTGTCCCTGAACAAACGAGCTAGCTATTCCGTCGCATCTCGTCCTCTGGATGTAAAATTCTTATAACGTTGTTACGACCTTGTAAGCCGAGGGCCGGCGGCTTGTAAATCCGACAGCGTAATCTGTGATAAATTGCGGACGGCGAACTTCTCGCCATGGTATCAATAAATCAAAATAGGTCCAATTACATATTCATTCGATTATTTCTCATAAAACACGAAACATTATAGCATCAACGCGACGCAACCCAAAAAATAAATTGCGTGCTCGCTAAATTATTTTCTTTCACGATATTTAACACTGACTCACAATAAAAGAACAATATTTAATTATCGAACATTATATATATATAATTCCGACGTAAATCGACGATTGTGATTTCTCAGCGAATCATTTAATTGAGCTATTTTTAATTATCGTCGCCATTCTCTCTTTGATTAATAAAGGTATATTTATATCACGATCACACACAAGACTGTGTCGCATATTGCACCGCAAGTAGATAGAACCGGTTACATATTATCCTGTTGCAGCCGGGACGAATGCAATATCGCCACGTGTGTTGTTTGTAGGTACCTCGCATATCCCGTCGTACGTGCCTGCAAAGTGTAACTCTAAAATTCCTGCGGTATATAACCGAAACGTTTATTCTGCGTACGATCGCGTACGATCGGTTAACCGCGTTTTCATAACAGTGAACGTTATGACAGCTATTCCAATCAGTTATTTTGCTGTATCCAATCTCTTTATTTATTAATAAAAATTCAGCATTTCCATTATTTGTCATTCCGCAATAGTTCGTAAGTATCGGAAGGAAATTCGAGCGTTTCCCAAGGTTGGCAAACATTATTTTTCAGTTTCTTTGTCGTTATTTTCTACAGTTAACAATTTTTTTTTGACGATGTTGCAATTTTTTATAACGCTAACTAAACGCTAAGGTTATACTAAGGTTAGAAAAGTCACTTTGAAAAATAATTTGTCATTACGCGTTACTTATTAAAAATAGTAATAAGTAAAGCGTAATGTTATTCGTTACAAGTAATACGAGTAAAAAAAGTAAAGCGCTACAAATTAATGAAAAAAGGAGTTATTTTTTTCAATAACAAATGACTTTTTCAAGTAAGGATTGATTTTTCTAACTCTGATATTACCATTACCGTATCATAAAAAATTCACAATGTTATTATTAAATCTTATTATTAAATTATATATAAATAACAAGATAATGATTAACAAAGTAACAATATTACAAGTAACGCGTTACCAACTCTAACTTTTCTGTAATAATCTATAGCGAGTGTGGAAAAATATTGACATGTCTATTATATCTAATCGTTTCGTACAAAAAGGTAAAGACATAAATTTTATTTAATTTTTTTAATGCCTTCATAACGCGTTACCAACTCTAGCATTTTCTGTAATAATCTATAGCGATTGTGGAAAAATATTGACATGTCTATTATATCTAATCGTTTCGTACAAAAAGATAAAGACATAAATTTTATTTAATTTTTTTAATGCCTTCGTTTATTAATCTTTGTTTAGTCGTTTTTTTTTATCTTCGATGCGCCCCCGAGTAACGTAATGCGGTTTGTGAGAAAGACTTATTAAGTTGTATACCATTTCACGCATACGTATGAACTTGTTCATATACGTATATAGCACTACGTTGGAAATAGGAAGGTTGCCGCGCCATTCACAGCCGGTCTCGTCGCAATATTGCATTGGATAGTTCGCAGACACCTCGCCTCGCTGGTCCGTGTAACGTATTAACCTGCGTAAGCTTCACAACTTCGAAGTTTCGAAGTAAATAATGTACACGTGCTCTCGCGATAATCCTGCAAACTAAACTTTGCAGTAAAATTTTGCTCCACGGAAGAGTCCCATATTTTTTTTTTCTCGTGAAAGCAGATTAATATGTAACAAAAGATAAACACTAATAGCAATTAAAAATTATTATTTAAAAAAAATCATCAAGGATCAGATTTTTTATTTTCCTTTTCTTGATTTGAAGATGCGTAAATTTCTTACAAGTTGCAGTAAGTTGAAATATTATCTTGGCTCCATGATGATATTTTTTTTTGTATATTTGATAATAAAATCTGTATTTTACTTGCTTCAACAAGTCTCTTTTACTTTATACAGGTAAATTTTAATTAAAAATTAAATTTTTTTAATGTTTTTAATTTTTTTAGTTTTTAACTAAATATTGTTAAATGAAACTCGAAGTATACTGGGATTAATTAGTGTGTATTTCCTTTAAAGAGTCGTTTCATTGAAAACAATTATCGTAGGTTACAAAGTCATGTTTTTATATCGCAGCTTGTTCTCGCTCTTCACTGAGAATATGAAATAGAATTATCGCTCAACGCTCGATGACCTCACCAATTGGAAAAAATCTCCCGAGTATTGACAATAATCTCGACTTCCCTGCAGTGACATCGAATTCGTTCTATTGCCTAACATTACCATAAGAACGAGAATTTCCGCGAGACGACGACCTATCTATCGTTAGATCCAATTATTTCCCGAACCATCTCGTGGAAGAAAAATATCTGTAGAGAAATCGCCGTGCCCGATAATCGAGGTACTTTGCATATTTCTCTCTCTTGCTCGCTCGAAACGGAAGATCGACTGAATGAACGGCCGAATGAAAGACAGATCGCGGAAGGGCGACGAAGAAGAATCCCGAACGGCGAAAGGGAAAAAGTTCAAGCGGAGAAAAAGCACGGGAGACAGAGTAGTTCCGTGAGTGAGGCAGCTGCAAGAAGTCGTTGCTGCTAGCAAAGAAAGAACCTGCGAGACTGAAGCAGTAGTTCGGTTATTTAAATCGTCCCAACGCTTGATTGGTCAAAGCAATGTAAATGCTCCTTCCATCTTTTTCCTCAGCTGCAGTCTACACCCCCCCACGGCAACAATTTCTCTAATGCGAATCTCAGCTGCGGGGCCCACGGTGATCTTACAGACAAGAGAAAAAGAGGGTTAAAAGGAGACTTGCCGGGATATATCCTCGCAGCGTCTCTTCCGCTTCTCTCTCTCTCTCTCTCTCTCTCTCTCTCTCTCTCTCTCTCTCTCTCCCCTCTCTCTTGTTCCCCCCTCTCCCCCTTTCTCACTCACTCACTCACTCACTCACTCACTCCTTTACTCACTTACTCATTCCACTCTATCCTTTCCACTCTACCGTAAACGTATTGATTTATACCTTAGCGTTTCCTGGAAGAGAGATAACACAAACGAGGAACGAGGTAACGTTGCGAATTTTACTACGCTCTTTTAATTTGTCATGAAGATGATGCGTTTTAATACTGTGTTTCCATTAGGTATTAAAATTGCGCTACTTTGACGTCCTGCTCCGAAAAGAATTGATAATTTCGGCAAATACGTCGCGTTGGGATTTACACCACAAAAATCAGAAAAAATAGAAGTGAGGGTAACTTTCCCGCTACTACTCTACATGCCTTTATGTTATATTAATATTGAGTTATAATTTCCGCTTCTTACTGTTAATATTAATTATTGAATTGAATCGATTTGTCACTGTAATATGTCACAAATTATAATCTACATAAAATAAATAACTGTAGGACATGTAAAAGATTTGGTTATTTCGCGATACATATGTGTAGAAGAATAGTAAAGCATGTCGTATAAAATACAAGTTCTTTGTTTTTGTTTAGTTTATTGTATATCCCATCTGTTTTTGGGATATACGGCATTTTTAGCAAGCGAGATTTATACAAAGTGCGCAGATTGAATTCAGTGCACTAAATGCAATAAACGCATTATGTGAAATATGTATCTCATGTCACTTGTAATATATGTAGGAAAATTGTAATTATTATTTATTGCTTCATATACATATTTATTATTCTTATTTTTTAATAGAATTTTATAAACGCATTTTATAAGTTATTGTGTCATTTTACGTCTTATTTATATGCATTAATTGTAAATTTCTCATGAGCTGTACATACCTCCCCCCCCCCCCCCCCCTGTGAGTAGCCATATATCTTACCCCTATGGAATATACGGCACAAATGCAAGGGTTTCAAAAAGTTCATTTTTTAATACAAAAAATAAATATTTTGGATTTCTAATATTTTTTTCATAGTAATAGACAGTACAAAGTTTTTTCTGGTATAGTTCGTTTGCTTTAAACATAATAAATATTACTTAATAAATTAAATTTTTGATAGATATAGCGTATATACTGGAGTTATTCTAGGCATACACGAAGAAACTGTTTTGTTGAAATATCTAAAAATTTAGCTTAATTTATTAGATATAATTTGAAAATCATTCCTTTTGTGTAAGATTAAGAGAAAGTGGAAAAATGAACTTTTATTTAATTGAAAATATAGAATGACTTTCCTTTGTGAGTGAACTTTTATTTAACTTAAAATATAGAATGGCTTTCCTTTGTTTCATCATATTTGATTTGAAAATATAGAAAAAGCTAATGGCATAAAGGTGTAAAGAAACGAAAAGGGTTGCAATATAAGAGTTGAATAAATCTATAAATAATCGTAACTTCAAAAATTAATCAGAAAATCTGTGAAAGTTAATCTCATAAAGAGAGAAAATATCTTCCTTTATATATAAATTGCCATATTTCATGTGTGTCAAAGCGACATGAGAAACGTGCGGCAAAATGACGTAACGAGTACTTGCGCTCTCGAGAAATAATCGGCATGTGTGTAAACGGAGGCAATAACACCTAAGCCTGGGACGTTCACACCGCAAATTCCCTGACAAACGACGACAGATTGAGATATACGACGTTGGTGGCCTTTACTCACCAAGAGATTTTATTAAGGTCCTCCAACGGCGGTGTAATACCCGCACAGCCCAGGTTACATAACCCGGGGAATAGATAGCGTCCTACCACCGGATCTTGAAGAGAAAGGAGAATCCATGCGCACAGGAACACGAAATATCAACCGGCGACGGCGACGCATTCGCGGGATTGCCATCTGATAAGTGAATTCCGAAAAGGACCATTTCGTCGCCGACGAACAAATCTCTTCCGACTGGTGGGCGACCGCACTCCGGAAAATAAACGTAAAAACGCCGCCGGGATCCAGCGCAGCCACTGAACTGAAGTTCCTTGTTCCCCGCGAATTTCATGCCACGCACTGGTTGACCTCATCGCCACCCACGATGATTTTAATTTCGCGGAACTATCCGCCGACTCGCGGAATTGCGCATCTCGGGGGAATAGAAGATAATAGAAAAGAAGCAGTTTGTATGGGTGCACTCACGGCTATTAAAGGATTTCTTGTTGAAGCTGCAGTGTTGGATGATTAATGAAAAATTGTTATTTGTGCATACATATGCATATGTAGCATTAAAAGATATAAAAAAATTTTATCTTTGCGAACATAACATCGCTTTTCTTTGTAACATCTTATTTTCTATACAGAAAGAGTGGTCTTTTTTTTCTTTCTATATAGAAAGAACGGCTGAAATGTCTAAAAATTTAGCTGTCAAAATAATTATGCAGGAGATTCAAGTCTGACAATAATACTACAAGAAATTTTGACATTCTAGTAATTGATTTGAGCATCTAATTGTTTTGAAAGTCCAATAAAATTTTATATATTTTCAAATTTAATTACACGGAAAGAACAATTTGCAGAAATATCTAATTTCTAATTTAAACATAAATATCTAATTTAAACGGACACAGATCTGCAAATAATTTTGTTGGATTATTAAAATAATTATGTGGGACCGGTTGAATGTCAAGCATTTGCAAACTGGTAGAATGTTAAAATATATATAGTGCTCAACATGATTGTGTTCCATATACAAAATTATTTGATAATCTAACAAAGTTATTTCAGTTCTGTTATCTTTTTTTCTTAAAATGTTAGATATATTTTAACAAAATTATTTTTCCGTATAGTAAAATTTTTATCTCCAGTAAAACTGTTCTTCCCGTGTATAAACGGATATAAACAGATGCAGTTTAATACTTAACAAAGAAGCGGTGAAGTGGCTTCTGTAGAGTGCTCCTAGTTTTAACATTGCAAATTTAATACTGCATAGAATTTCCCATCTTCTCATGAATTATTGTATGTATTATTTCCCATTGTGTATAGTACTTCAGAACGTAAATTAAGTTTCCCTTCCAGAGAAGTTTCTCGATCAGAAAGGGGAATTCCACTATAGAAGTTCTAAACACAACTCTCGTAGGATCTGGTCGACGTAACGAGCTCGAATGCAGCTAATGATCTATATGTTGAACTTCAGTCCATCGGTTCCGAACGCTGATAATACAAGTTCGCGCAAACGAATAGTGTAAACAACGTACATTTTTCCGATTCTACTAACGAACTAACCACTCCTCACCACAACATAGTAAATGTTCGATTTAAGTTGCAAAAATATCCATAGATTAGTCCTAAACAAAATGACATTCACTGCACCATGGAGCGTAACATGGGCAAAACCACTAAGGTTAATGGTGAAGGTTGAAGTAGTGAATCCCTTGCGCACATTATAACGTACATCAAGGCATTTATCCGAAATTATTTAATTTTACGACATCATCTGAGATTTGATTCACATAATAATGTAGTTGAAAAATAATCAAAATTTTAAAAAATTAAATGTTTTGTATAAATTACTTAAAGTGCACATGAATTAAATTATTAATTATTATTAATTATTATTAATAATTAAAATTACATTTTTTTAAACATGGTTCCAATAATTATTAAGTACATTAAAGTCTAAATGAGTTAAAATATCGAGAGTGTCGAGTAAAAAATTACACGTGTGACGAAGGTCGACAGATTTAATCCTTCATTATTCGCATGGAATATTTAGGATTCCTCCACCTTATAAACTTGCTAAATGTATGAATGCTATTTATACATTGTTATATTCAGCACATTCGTATTTCACAATTTAAAAAGATTGCATTTACTTCTAAAGGCTGTATCAAATATTATTAGTCCTTGTTTAATTATAAATTATCAAAGAGATTATTGAAAATAGAGACATAATATTAGACTGTTAGAAACTCCAATGTGAATAATTGATTGTGAATTAATGAATTAATGAAAAAAAGCAACATATACGAGGGTAATGTAGGATTAATTATCAATCGCATATGTTACATTTGATACAAAATACTATAAAATCATGATCGATGATCCCATTCGCATATTCGCGATAACCACGAGTAGTTTATAGCCGTCACTACGGGAACCAGCAAGAAGAGAGTTCGAGCAAGGCCATTAATTCGTACGTGTTGGTGTCAGCCAAGAACGGATAAGTGCACCCAACGGAAGATATATATCTCCATTTAGGCGGAGATGGGACTTACTCGTTAAAACCAGACCTTATACCGAGGGAGGCCGGCGCTCTTAATAAATCCTCTCGTTGTGTTGCCGCGAACCTGGGCTCCGTGCGGTAAAATCGTAGAGTCTTCACGCCATATTACGATTATATTCGTCCTCAATTAAACGCTACACCCAGCATCCCGGTTTGGCTAGTTATATGGTGGAACGAGCTGTCGTTACGCGAATATTATCTCGATAATATCCATGTCACCGCCACAACGCTTTAATTAAGAATCATCGCACTTATTAGGATTACCAGTGTGCGCTTGACGATGAAATTCTGCTGTGATAATAGGGTTATGTGTGTCTTTCAAATACGCGACTTCATGCAACAGTCATATGTGTCGGTGTTTTCTACATTCCATGGAAGCATCATATTAACGAGGATAGGGAAACTCTTTGAAAAATGTACTATTCTATGCTATGGTAAATCATGGATAAGCAGGTTTAACCTTTTGAATTAAGGTATCTAAAAGTTAATCCGATTATACGTGTTATCGTGATAACGACTTCGACTTCCTAATTAGTATAATTGGTAGTGAAATGTCAAACCAACCTGGAACTATTGAATTTGCACGGGGCATTACTCACAAGATCACTCACTTTTTCTATTAAAACTTTCGGAAACCTGCAAAGCACTTTAGCTTTTCTTGCCTTAAATACTCTACTTAAATACAAACGGTCCACGGAAAGAACCGAAGTGCGCTTTTTAATACGATTTTATCTTGTTATAGAAATTTTTCTCCTCGAGAAATACTAAATACTCGAAGTCAAACGTATTTGCGTTTAAAAGAGAAAAAAAAATAACAAGGAAAAATCCGCTTAATACATTTGCACCCGTCTCGTCTGGCAAGAAACGAATTTAATACATTCGTATCCGCCCCGACCTTATCGGATCTCCGACGGATTTGATTTCGTCAGAACGCGAGATTGATTGAATTGAGGGTGGATTTTGGAACCAATCTTGAAGGCCGCGACGGTATCACGATCGATATTCGTGACAAGATTGCATGCGATCGGCCGTTCAGGTCAGCAGCTGGAACGTGACGGGTCTCATGTAGAATAATCCTTCCTAATTCCGTTTAATGCATAAAGAGAGACCTCCGCTTTGTTTAATGATGCCGCGAGTACTCCTGAGGCCTTTGATTGCGCAAACAGAATAATCACTGTGCAAGGCTAACGCCAATCAGAGTAACATTACGACGATACAGTTACGGTTAGTTAGTGATTGGCTATAATAACGCCTATAAGCCGCTGATTGGACACTGGGTGCGATATAGATCTGCGATACGTCCCAATCGGGATAGTGTTGCACCGTAGTCAGCTTTATGAGCGTATAAATGATATCGACTCCCTTATGTATGGTCATATAATAAATAACATTCAATAGCTGTCGTATATGTTATTATTGATAGATAATTATAATTAAAGATAATAATGATTAATGACAATATCATTCTTCGTAAATAACAACTTTGGAATGTGGTTACTATTTATCATAATAAATAGCGAAACACCACAATGTACCAAATTTAATACAGCACGGATAGTTTTAGAGAGATTTCTGCATTTAATTTACTATAGGATAACTGGATTTCAATATTAATCAAATTCAAACAATTGTCATTTGTCATTATTTCAAGAGTTTGTTCGCATTACGCAGATATCGATATTTGAAAAACCGGCTTGTTGTTACATTACAAATACCGAAAGTTCATTATTGCGTTAAGCAGAGAGTAGAATTCTAACATTACTCCCAATTAGCGCATCGAAGATATTACGGATTAGTTATGTGCGTATACTAATCATGTTTCGGCTAGCATAACAATTTCCGAAATCATTTTACATCAATTTCGCTCGGTTTATACGGCAACAGCGTATTATAATTATTATAATTAATAAATGCAAACTTATTCCGATAATAGCTTTCCAATTTATCAGATTTCAAGATTTCTTTCTGAAATAAATTTGAAGTATCGAAAACTTGCGGTTCACAAAAGAGATCTGGTCGATTCGAGAAATCGCAATCCTATTCGAGCGGTAAAGCATATCTTTATATCTTATCTGGGAGATGAAACACACCGGAAAGCTCACGCTTCTTGCTTTCGTGTCTCCAAAGAGAATAGAAATCCTTGTGCATGAGAGAAAGTTTGGCGGAGAAATATTCCAGCGAGAGATAAAAATCCATTCTAACGGGTTCGTTCGGCTAGTTCCGGCATTGAGAAACCCTTTTACTTGAATTCCGTATCAGGAATCTTTGCAAGTATATTTCATGTCTATGCTTGACTCCTTAATGCACCGTGTCTGCCGAACGTAAAATCTCTCTCGCCGTAATTAATCGGAAATAATAATTAATGAATATTTAAATGGTGTTTAGAATTTAATTAGTTTTGCTACGAATTAGTTTTGCTACAATGAATTCTTGTCTATAACAAGGACAACAGATTCTTCATTTAATGAAATCATTATCAGATTCGAGAGAGAATCGAGACAAATCTCAACTCTCTTTCGACTATCATCTCTCTATCATCTTGAAAAAAGAAAAAGATTTTCCGCGTATTTGGTATTAGCATATTTATTGCAGTGGAGTTGATGAATAAATCAGTGTACTATCTATTAACGTTTATATAAAAATATTGTATCTATATTACTCTTGATATACATTATTTATGAGGGATGGAAGACTGCGAAGACAAGAATTAGCATAATGCGACATGGAGCTGGTAACAAATATATATATATATATGCCGTTAAGAGGATTATTAATATCTAAATGTATTTCGTATATATGGTATATTTTATTATAATTATGATAAAGTAACGTCTTGGCTGCGAAGCTTGTCGTTAAACTAGTGTAATCGATCTCGCACGAGCGTATTTCCTGAAGTATGAGGGGGATGAGACTTTAATCTACTTCACTGTCAAGACTCTTGGCGTGTTGTCTTGGGTGAGAGGAAAGGTACGGATACCGAAAGGCCATTTATACCCGCAATAATGATCTCTTCTGTACAGCGTGTTACACAAAAAGTAGCATCTCACAAAAGCTTCACGTATAAATCGAGTCTTCGTAACTTCTTTCAGAAATATTAACGCTAACGAGCTATGCTGAGAAAATGCAGGTAAAGCAATACTAAACTTTGAGAAAAGAAGCGTCTTAAAGTTTGTTAATAATAGTATAAGGAAAATCGGTATTCTAAATCGTCTCGCTTTAATAAGGAAGATACGATATTATCATTTCTAATTAATCTTTTCCTGTATAAATACTTCTTCCGATTTGCTACCAATTTGCTTTGTATTTAATTTCAATAACAAATTGTGCACGCTTTCAATTCATCGTATCTTTTAGCTCACGTTATTCTTGTGAGCTTCATTCGCTTCACGTCACTCTTCTACAGTCAATCGTCTGTTTTCTGTCGCTGTCTCATTTACGAAATTTAGTGTTTCTTGAGATGCGTCAGAGAGAGCAAAAGAAAGAGAAAGAGAAAGAGAGAAAGAGAGAGAACGAGAGAGAGGAGGAGGAAAGGAGGTGCGAGCGAGCGAACGAGCATTTGTACCGATACACAACTTCGTCGGGTAACCCTGTGGAGTAATGTACATTCCACGTAGTAGTCTTGTCTTTCGCGTCGAGAATGCAGACAACCCCTCGAAGCATCCCCTCAATTCTATCTCTCGACAACACTGAAGGAGCATCCACAGACATTATAGGTGAGATGCATTAATGGCTGGATTGTTCGAAGGTAGCTCGTAATTAACTAATAAGCACGTTCTACGATGGCACTTCCTAGGAGCAAAGGGAGCGATATTGTCGAAGATGGAAGAGAGAGAGAGAGAGAGAGAGAAAGAGATAAGTACGATTTCAAACAATCATGATTAATGGATGTCGTGAAACGATATGGGATGGAAGACGTAATAAGAACTTGCAAAGACGTAGCACCCTGCGAAATAACTACTACGAGTAATTTGTAGAAAATGTATACAGGATGTGTACAAGATTCAACTAGAAGTGAAAACCTCATTTACATCATACTAAGCAATCTGGATTAATCTTTAGAGGATAAAGCTCTATTTTTAACAGCGAGCTCTATAATATACTGAAGCGAACCTTCCCTATATTAAATTATAGAAAACTGCGGCCCGTCAAAGAAAAGAAAAGCAAGCAATATTGGTTTTTTTGACTCTTTTCTACTTATAATAGTAAAATAGTATTAATCAGCGAATCCCTGAAAATAAAGAAAACAATACCAACTTTGCATTAGAATGTTGTTTAGGGAGACATCCTTGCTTCTCGAGCTCGTTGCAGTATGTTATAGAGCTCACTGATTTTTAAAATCATACAGCTCTTCCTTCAGTAAAATTGGTTATAATTAAATTATAAATTATAAATTCGTGATTTTATTGTATTCTCTACTTTAAAATATAACACTGTTTTTCTTGTCGCCGCTATAAGTAACTTCTTCTATAAAAGTCAATAAAAGAAAATAGTCTAATAATAAATCTAATAATAAATGTGTTAATAATTAATTATTTGTCAAGTGTTCTCAAATAACTCGACTTTATAATGTCTTTTCCTAATATCATGTATAACATATTTCTTCAAAGACGCTGAAAACAATATATAAATACCTATTATTTAGGGATTAGATTGATTCAGATTTTCATTGCGAACATTACAACATTTCTTCTTCCCTGCTATGCTTCTCTAACATTGTGGAAATATTGTTGAGATTCTCTTCTAGATAAAGTAATACCTACTACTTCATGACAAGCGACACAAATTGAATCGAAATTTCTTGGCTACTGTGCCAACAAATTGTATTTAACAATGGTAGCTTTATAGTTTATATTGCGTGTTTCCCGTGTATCCTTGTTCTATGCGGAATTTATCCAATACTTTTCTGTTCTCTTTCTTTCCATCTCTTTTACGCAAAAATAATTATTATCGAATACATACAGACATTGTAATAGCTTCTTCGCATTAAGAGAATAGCTAGCCGTGAATGCAAGAGGAATTATTTTTTAATGGAGTCATTATTCATTGTTCGTGTTTGCTCGTCCTCGCGTATTCGTTACTGAGTATTGAAACTATCCGGCACATTATTACGACATTTTTCCCGTATTGAATAAAATCGAGTGCATGCATACTGCGCACTCCTTATTTCCTAAAAGAAACGAATTATTATATTTCTCGATAATCCAATATGAAATATTCGGATACAAGAATATATCTCACATGGCTTTTCACTTATTCTTTCTAATGCCTTCATTTTAATACCATTCTCACAATTGTGATAATTTTATTATTTATATACGTACATTACAAAATGTTCTTAATTCCTTAAAAAAATTATCCTACATATGCATATAAATCTGTTAATTTACGCGAATATAGTTTTATTCAGAAGATTTCATGAAATTGTGATACAAGTAAAATGCTTACGTGAGCTTTCGTCCATGTTGGTACATGAATTAAATATTCATAACGCGATAGATACAACTCGCAACCAATTGGGATGTACCAAGTTAACCGCAAATGTTTTGACTTGGAACTTGAAACTGAAAGGACTTAAATCCGGAGTCAAAACGTTTGCCTTTACTACGCTTGGTAAGTACATTTCAAATGGTTGCGAATCAATCGTGTTATAAATATTTAACTGCGAATCGATATTTGCGGAAGTCCACACAAAGACATTTTACTTGTATTAAATTTATTCTTGAAACCTCTCTCGTTAACATTATTATTTTATTTCATTTCAATAAAATTGTAAATTGAATGAACAACGCGCAATAATCGTTCTGCAATCTTCCTCTTTTTTTTTTTCATCTCCTTCGCTATCCCTCGAAACGAACCGACATGCCATTTTCAACCATCGCCACCGGGGAGGGTCAAGTGTTCATCGTTCTCGTTGACCGTAGGGTCGCATAATGCCCTCCTTCGAAATTCAAGTCCCGAACAGAGTCGTCCATTGCGACACGATCGATCTTATCCGCCGAACGTTCGCTTTCTCGCCCGAACCGCGAGTTATACGGAGACGACGAAATCGTACGCCTCGACTCCCCGCGTGATTTCCTCTTTCCCCATTTCGCTCGCTTTATTTCACGGACGAAATTCCCCGAATTGGGAAAGCCGACGGAATAGGTGAGCTTACGTTACCCTGAGATATTGGAAGTAACGACAGACACGAGAGACCGCAAGCAGTTTCCAGCTACGGCGGAGAGGATTCTATCATTGATTTGTCGGTAGAAATGCCATTCCCTGCATTGGAACGAGCACGACCGAGTGATGGGGGATATTTCTAGACGCGCTATTTAGAAGCATGGGGAAATGTCATTGTTAAATTTCCACTCGATATTTCTTTCTAATTGTGAATCACAATTAAACATAGACGGAGACTTCCTTATGGAAAAGAGATAAAATATTTGTTATTTTATCTCTTTTGTTGTATTCTATGTGCGAAATATATTTCTATGTATACATCGTCAATATTCGTCAATCGTGTTATTTTGAAATTATCTCCCTTCCCCTCATTTGGATGATTCTTCACATTCAGAAAAGTCTCCGTCCTTACAATTAAAAATAATTTTTAATGAGGAGGAAAAGATTTCTTCCTACAGCAGAGCAACTCAGCGAATTAAATCGAACAGATTCATTGTCAAAATTCAATTACCGCCGCAATCAACGATTATTCACAAAAGAAATTTGAAGCAACCACATTGAGGGTCTCATTGCTACTAAGAACGTCAATTAATATCAACTTGATGTCACAATAATGTCGCATAAAATAATCTGTATTGTAGACGTGCAATAAAACTTTACTGCGTGCGTAAAAATCATAACGAATATATTCCGTTTTCTTCTTGCAAGTCTTCGAAATATTTCCTTGATCGCCAACTATCTTAAATGTTTTCCAAGGGAAAATTCTCCTTATTACTGGGATCATTAATGAAACAACTGCAATTGTCGTCACTCTCGTATTTCCTCATCGATATTATCGCATCTCGCTCGAAAGTTCCTAATTATGATGCAATTGATGTTATGTATAATTAATCAACTCATTAATTTTCTGTTTTATGTATCCAATAAATTTATTTGTATGCGGAAAATATGCTTTTTCTTGCTTAATAACTTTTGCGATTTAAAACACATCTTTTCCTCGTTAATAATTGCCTTCAATTGTAATTTATAATATATAATAAATTAAAAACAAATCTCGAGTAAAATTTAAACATTTCTCTATGCTTCTAAATTTCTATGCAAAGCTCCTTTCATCGCTCGCGGTTACAATTGTGTTAATTCCGTTTTTATTTTTTAGCTGCTTTTAAAAAAAAATTGCACGACACGATAAAAGCTATGTTTTTTTTTAATATTTAAATCGATCTTCACATGTTGAGTATCATTTCAATTTGATTGTAGAATGCAGAATCAATAAAAAGTATAGTTTTTAACAGATAGATAAACAAGTGAGAAGCTCCATATGTAAAATATCGCGAGTGTTATTGCCGTTTTTAAATATTTGTGGAAGTAGCTTTCTGCGCGAGATTAAATGAAAACGCGAGTCAAGTTCGGCAAACGTAAATCGAAACATTTGACAGTTTTAAAAGTAAATATTAAATCCATTATTTGTGCCGCCAGATGTGTGCATCGATATTTGTTGCGTCGTGCAATTATATTAAAAATAAACGCAATCGTTCCGATATGAAAAAGAAGCATGTCGATTAATAAATATCAAAATATCTGCGCTTGTCCGTCATTACTACTTTGTAAACGTAACGTTATTCCGGAATGTTTAACGAAAATTTATGCTGTCTGGATGAGAAACGCGAAGTGGCAGACGATCGTATCACGCAGTTTTTCGAATAAAAGTGATTTCTGCGCGTCATATCCGCGGACATTGCATTATTCCCCATCCGTAGAGACTAAGACAATCGGACGATTGCAAATCGATCGTAGACGTCAGGCTAGCGAAATATCGAATTGCTCTCAAGACACATTGTCTGCACTCGGAGAAAGGTCTCACGTTTATCTCTCCGTCGTTCCGTCGACGGAAGACAGGATGACCGTCGCGGGAAATGGAATGTCACATGGAGAAAGTGCAAACTGTCGGAAATTTATTAGACCCGCGAGATAATTTTACCTGCGGAGAATCTTACTGAGAAATTATGGCACTCGTGATTTTACGTGCAACGTGCGTGCATTACCAGACGCAGAGACGTAATTGTCATGAGCAGAGTGATTTGTACTTACAAGGCTTAATTTTCTTGAAAAGGAGCTCCCTGTTTACGATAATTGTCAATCATGCATCGATAGCTACTAACATTTATCGCTAACGTTTTATAATTTTTATAACAAAATTGAATAACTGCAGAAAGCATTTTGATTTTGCTCGATTTTTGACCTGTTTTAAATAGCATTATGGTATATAGTGAGTATTAAAGAACACACGAGCTCGCTTATTAAATTATAACATAGATACAAATCTGAAAATAAATTGGTTGAACTCTCAAAATAATTACGTAGAAATTTTAAATAAGAGCACGATGAGTAATTCTGCAAAAAATTTTATTCTATAGAATTATTCGAATCTATGGCCGAATGATTTTGATAAGTATATCTAAAAATTAGTTCTGAAAATAATTTTGTTAATTCAAAATAATTATGTAGGACTCAAAGTGACCAACCAATTTGTGCGTCCTACATAATTATTTAGTTAGATAGAACATTTTGCATAAAAATTTAACAGATTTGAAAATAATTTTGTTGGAAACCATCGAAATAATTTATGTAGGATGCTTAAAGTGATCAACCAATTTGAGCGTCTTATATAATTATAAAAATTTAACAGATACAGATTTGAAAATAATTTATCATTCTGCATCATTGCTGCTATTGGAATATTACAACACATAATATTCCAATTATCTTAAAATTAAATGTGCAAAATTAAATATACTATAACATCGTATGTCTCGTCGATTATCTCTCACTGTCCGAAATGCGGAATTATGTTAGAGACTTATCTCCTGTGCTCTGAGATGAATGTCCTCGCGTATATCTCATCACTGGTCTTGCGAACGAACAGTCGGATGACCGTCGCGAGAAATAGAATGTCCCGCGAAAAGCGCAGCCTGTCAGGAATTTATTCGCCTTCTTATACCGGAGCTTCACAGATGCGACCTCAGTCGAGGAGGTACAAGACCCTTTTTCTTTTCCCTTCGAGGGTGGTGAAAAGGTGCCACGAATTTTCTGAATTTCATTCGTCGCAAAAGGAACAGTCTCGGAAGGGTGACGGGAGAGAGGAAGGATGAAAAGACACGAGGAGTCGAAAGAGAAGGAAAGAGTGACATGACACACGGCAGGATATTGTATCTTGGAGTCTACCACGTTTCCACTTCGAAACAGCTATGTTCAATCGGTTGAAATTTACTCTGACTACGATACCCTTTCCCACTTATCTTTCTCAAGTCGAGGTTGAGACACAGATCGTTGCGTGCGAGATGCGCGAGTAAAAACCGCACCAGCGACCGCGTACGAAGAGAAATCGTAAATTCCAAAATTGGCAATGAAGGACCACGTTTCAATAAGCGTGCATGTTACCGCAACGTAACAGACGCAATAAAGCGAAAGATTGCGTTTTCACGATCAAGAACAATTTTTATAAAACGGAAATGAAAAAGTAGTTTGGCGATATACGATTCCGATTCAGTACCTTTAACACCGATCCTCGCGAAATTGATTCTGGAGCAAGTAAATACACGTAGGAAGTGATTGTATATACTTAATCAAAAAGCAACATCCTCAATATTGAAATTTTATCTGCTATAATCACATACACACACATATACACGCGCGCGCGCGAATATTGTTGAAACATTTGCATGAATTTCACATACTTTCACTGCCTTATTTTTATTTATACTCTAATTTTTATTCATACGTATCCTTCATATGTTTGCAAAGCACATTTGAGTAACGGGGCGAACTTTCCACTGTCACTTCCCTCCGGGGTCATGTTTATAAATTTAAATCCGCGCGCGATAAACGAATCAATATCGATGCAGATGAGGCGAAAATCCGAAATATGGTCACCGGGCAAACCCACTGTCGATCGAAAACTTTCCGAGAGTTATTTTAATTCCAATCTGACCGACTTTACGATGAGAACAGGCTATCTCGGACGATTATTTTTCCGGGAATTTTAAGAGGATCCTTATCATTCGATGACTTAACGTAGAGAAGAAAACCAGGTCATGACAACGTAATCTTCTAAACGATCTAAATGAGAATTGACTCCTCTTCTTTAATTTTTAAAAGCACATTTTCCACAATTCGCAAGTAAGAGATATCGATCAAACCCAATTACCTTTAGAAAAACGAACTAATTAGTGTTTTAATAGATTGATTAGCTCTATCAATAACTGATAATATTGCATCAATAGTTGATAAAATACCATCAGTTACCGTATAATTAAACAGTTTATTGGAACGCTAATCAATTTTTTCTTTAAGGGTAATCTTGATTGAAATCTTTTTACATGTAAAAAATTTTGTTAAAAATTATAATAAATGTATTGCGATTCTAAGTGACCTTTTTGTGATTGAATTAATTTTTTATTATAACACAGTAAAGCATTTCTCTTTGTACACTGAAAGAAAAGTTTTTATTATTTACGACTAAATTATATATTATATATGATTTATGTATATAAATTTATTTATATACATAAATTATATATATATTATAAATTATATATTATATAATATATACCATAATTATAATAAAATTATTATGGTTAAAATGTCAGTAACAATATGTTTTATTAACAATTGTATATGGTTGGCTAAAAATTACTTCAAATTATTATTATAATAGAACAGTTGCAATTATTGTAATTGAACTATAATTATTATAAGTTAAATTATAGTAATTGTAAACTATTCTATTTATAACCATTTCATTTCTAATATTATAAAATAACTATAATTATAGTAACATGTAATTATAGTCATAAATATCAAAAATTTCTCTGAGTGCAATTTCTGAAAGTGCATTTCCCACACAAACTCATAAATAACTAGACATATCGTCGATCAAAATTTATCAATCTTGACTGACATCTTCTTACACGGAAAATTTTATTAAAAATTTATGATAAATTGATATTGTGATTCTAAGTAACCTTTTTGTAATCGAATTAATATTTTCTATAATAATAAGATAAATACTTCTTTTCTTTCTGTTTCTTATATGTTTCACATAAATTCACAAATAACTAGCGATATTATCGATTAGAATTATCTTGTAATATTTTTTTATATTCCTTGACTGATATTTCCTTATACGTATTTATCTAAAACTTAAAATATGTTGTGACTTCAAGTGACCTCTTTATGATTGAATTATAATAGTTTCTTTATAATAGTTTTATAATGATGCTACCATTTATAGTATCTATATAAAGAGAAAATGTAACTGTTTTAACTAAAAATTCAATATAAGTTCAGTTAACTTGTAAAAATCTCGACGTTGAAATAATAGTCAAATAATCTATTGAAAAATATACGTCACAGGAACAAGAGCCTCCAAGAATATCACTGAGCAGGATAAAAGATGATAACCGTGAAATACCGCGCAAAAAATCTTTTCATCGCGAACGTCGTGGCCACATCTTATGAGGCAGAGCTCGCTTGGAGCGCCTTATCCGTGTCGTGTCGGAAACTTTTTAATGAAATGTTGTGACAAGCGCATAATACGCGCCCAGACGAAACTTCCGGAGACGATGTTGGCAGAGAGCTCCACTCACAATGAGCCTCGCGATTCACAACTTTCTTTCGGCGATCGCCGAATTGTTGAATTTAATTATTGAAGTGAGTCAAACGCAAGAGAGAAAGAGAAAGAGGTGAATGAGATACTATACTTAACATTCATTCTGTCGCTTGCACCTGCGACGATCGAACTCGCGGTGCAAATCGTTGAATACATTAGATGCGAAAGACCATGATTAAACCGCGAGGCGACGAAAACGTGCCGAAACAATAACGAAATAAGTTTCTGTTCCTCCAGAGAAGCGAGATGGGATTCAAGCGATATGAAAGTTCGTGAGAAATTTCAGCCGAGGCTCGACGTACCAAACTCTGCGCGACTCTCTGGACAGAGAGACGGGGGACGATACCTCGGAACGCCGACGAATGGTACATTTTGCCAACGGCTTAGCGAAAGTTTAACTTCTTGCGATTCTGCGGAAATTTGTAAACGTTCTGTACGGGGCAGAAGGTAACACAATGTTTCTGCTTCGAAAGCGGAGCGGATACAAAACGAGAAAGTAACAAAGAGGGTGTCACAACTCGAGCTTCATTAAGAAACAACTTATCGAGTTTGCAGAACGGGATACCATTATGCTGTGGTAATTGTCATCTATAACTCCATAAGCGTGTAAGAAGAGCTCGCAGGTCAATTATGATTATTTCAACAAAAATATTAAATATTATAATTTGTACTATGTCGGAATCTCTCTCTGAAGTATTATAAATGAAGATTGATGAGGAAGAAAATTATTTATATCTTTATTCTTTCTAATAATCTTTTCTTTATAATCTTTAAACTTTTATTAATAACGATTTGAATAAAAATAAAGTCGTAGTTAAAAGATTTAAAAAAAGAGTAGTCTATTTATAAAAAGAGAAATATTAAAAATCATGATCGTTTAATTTTGTTATTTTTTCGGGTAAAGAACAAAGAAAAAACTTCTATATTAATATTGTTAATGATCATTTTTCTGATAAATGAAAGAACAATTTTCCGAAAAATCGTAAAAAAGTTCCTTCATTTTTATTCCTATGTCGATATCTCGGAAAGCGCTTTCCACGTTTAATAAACGTAATAGAGTGTAAAGCACCGAGATAAAGCATACCTTTATTCCTGTGCCTGTAGAGCTTCTCGACCCAACATCAACCATGCCCCAGTCTCATGCCTGTTACCACTAGGACCTCGAGAACAACATTTCAAGGCGAATCTGGCCACTGTGGCGATGGCCTCGGTGAATCCTCCAGAAACACTGAATTGTTTCCAGAAACAACTACATACCTCGGGCATTTACCAAATTGCGCATTTGATTAGAATACACCCGTCCTGTTTATTATTTATTATATAAATTTATTATTATAGATATTTGATTTTTGAAACACACAATAAAATGATATTTATATTCGAAATAATATTTGAAAATAATATCAAATAATTTTAATATCAAACTTCGTCTTTTTACAAGTAATCAAATTTCTTTTTTTAAATATTTAAAAAATACGTAAGATAATCACAATTGGATTTATTAAATGATTTCATTGATTAATTTCTTGTAGGTTTAATGCATTTCTTATTATTGTTGTTATTATCATTAATATTATCTCTGATATTATTACCAGGATAATATAGAAGGGCTTTGAATTTTGATAACATTGTGATATGCAGCAGTTTGAAGCACCTATTCTTGAATAATAACGAGAATATAATTTATAAAATAGAATGAAGAATACAGTGTGAAGAAATATAATGTAAAGAAGGAAGAAAAATAGTATTAGCTGTAGTAAAAAGAAATCCATTATTTTTGCATGAAATTGAATGGAAAAATAATGGATTTCTTTTTACTACTTTACTACTTACACCTAATAAGACTATTTGGAAATCATGAGTGCAACTATTATATTTTATCTTCGAAAGTTACAATAACAATTGTATATAAATCTTTGAAAGATTGCTTCACTATTACTAATAAATTGAATAATGCTACATCAATTCGTTTTTTAAGTACAATACAACTATATTCAGTGCTCTTGAATAAAATAACTTGGACAATAACCGTTTAATCGTTTCACAATGTCCAGATAAATTTTCACGTCGTATTTCCACGTGCGGCCGTCACATCTGAAATTTCATATGTCGATGAAAACAACGAGAAATTTATTTATTCTTTTGAAATTTTACACACGTTCACGATTTACACTATGCTTTCGAGCTGAAATTATTTAATTCAACGCGATGGGAACTCTAACGGACGAATAGAATTTTTTAATTATTTAGCTCGGTAACGTGGTCGAAGAAAAAAAGGGATTTCGATAATAATGCGTAGAAAAAGTCGGGAATGTTCTAATTGGAATGGCGAGAAGTTTAATTAATTGGATTGCGAAAACCTTTAAGTCTGCTGGAACATGGATAAGATTTTAAACTACGGCAATGTACCCCAACATCCCCAACGATGTAAAGCTTTAGCATTACCTTGAAACGTTTCCATAAATATTTTTCTCCCTAATATTTAATGAGTGACTGCCGAGACAGAAAAAGTGAAAAAAACGTGGAAGAAGATGGTTTAATTTATCTCAACTTATTTAGCAGTTCCTGATTCTATAATAAAACGTTCCTAAGTACTGGACTTAACGTTCTTGAAATAAAAAGTTAATACCCGGTTAATATCACTTAATACTCTTAAACATTATTTTATTTAAATTGTACTTAAATATAACTATTAACAAACAAGTATTAAAAACTCATTTAAAATTTTGATTACTAAATATCTAACAAGGTCAAATTTTATAAATATACTTCACTCTTTTACTATTTTCAATCTTTGGATATAAAATCAAAAAAATATTGATACGGAAAATATTATTAATATGAAAGTAACTCGAATATTTAATTCATAAATAATTCGTTGCTCTCGAACATAAAATCGCATATTTAAAATTTCCAAGACAAAATGACGTTTACGTGCGAAGAGCGCATTTCTGACGCTACCGTTGCCCCCAACCGGTGCCAAGCTATCATTCTATGATTTCGCAAAAGCGGTCTCGTGTAACAATGCATTTGCACCCAGGATGAACGGCAGCGCGGACGAAGACCGCCGTTCGCAATCAGGGGTGAATTTACAACGAGGCGCCGGCTCTATTTCACTACCGTGACGGAGCCGGCGACAACGACGACAGGATTAAATGCCAAGCTAGTCATAACCACGCCCCGGGGCTTAGAGACCCTTAGAACAATGGATGTTGCTTCTCAGTTCGACAAAAGTAACGCGCGCCATACTATGACAGGGGTTTATTATCTTCAAACGTGGAAAATTGAATCTGGCATATGTCAAGTTTTAATAAACGTGCAAATTTCGAGATTTTTAATATTTGAAATCGAAGATTTCTTCAAAATCTTTCATAAAAGATGAATATAATTTAATTTTGTTAATAGAAAAGAGTTAAGAGCAACAACAAGTTAT
>NW_017259291.1:958617-971114 GCF_001594045.1 Atta colombica | reverse complement strand
ATATATATATGAAAAGTATACGTTTCGACTAGATCATTCTCAATGTTGGAAAATTATATATGTAAAAAAATTATAAATAAATATGTCCTGATAAAGGATTCAAAAAGTTTCTTCTAATAAAACGTTTAAACAAAAACCGCATATCTAAATTCTATTAATTGGTATCAAACTAAACTTGTATTCTAAATCTGATAACTCATATTACTTCTTTTGGAATTATGTGCTTAAAATTGTAATAGGAAAGATATAATTTACTTCTCGATTTTACGCATATTACATATTATTTTATCATGCGAGAGATTCGCCTTGGATGCGCGCGATCGAATCTACTTGTCACATAGCAAATAAATCTCTGCTCGATTTGATAGTCGAAATAAACGAAACGGGCCAGTCTGTTTTCTCTAGTTTCTCGCAACATCGACTTGGTAATAGAGTGAAAGGAACTTAAGACTATTTTATGGTAACGATAAAAGGGGGAACAATGCTAATCTGGATAACAGGCGGACATCTATTTTCTAGAACACTGACTGCTTTCTCCTTTTTTCTCTTATTGCTGATTACAAGAGAAAAGGACGTTATTACTATATTACCAATTCCTCTGAGTCTTACATCTCTTTTGGATTACCACAGACGGGAGAAAAGCCGATGAAGCAATGAACCGACATGTCACAGGAGTTTTGAGCCGTGGAATTATCGATCCATCTACTGAAACGAATATCTTTTTTCTACGCGATTGCGTTCGCAGAGTATTTTTTCTGCGGTAGGTATACCTAAATTAAATGTTCGTTCATTCTACAATCTCGATAGTCCTCCTCATTTCTCTATGTATTTGATATTTCTTATTTACATACTGATTTCTCACATTTTTATTATTAACTAAGCAACGAGCAGTTAGCAATTAACTATTGATTTCACGAGTCTATTGGGGAGAAAGAGCAATGTTTATGGCAATTCGATAACATCATCACCCATTTTATCACCGCCATAATTGCTCGTCGATTTATACTCGATCGCGCTCCTAATTGTCAATATTTTCTTCAGAATGGCAGAGACAATTAAATGACGAACTTGAAATTGAATTCAATTATTGAGTTACATTTTCTTCCGGCAGATAATAAAATAGAATAGAACACAATACTATGTCTGTCGTTTTCAGTGAGAGATAGAACTTCGGTGGACAACTCGACATGACGCGTATAGTCTACGTCGCACATAGGATGACGATGCACAATCATCTCCAATCAACATAGTTAATGGATTCACGACCATGTTTTACCATAATTACCTGACACCACCGCAGTTGAAGTATTATGTCGAATACTTGATTTCAGATTTCATCGCGCCCAAGATGGCTGCGAAATGGCGACGTATCTATGCCGCATTAATAGCAGTAAATTGGATCTGGCGGTGCATTAATATCGCATAGCGCATATAGTACTGCATTAGTTACACACAGTTACATACGATATCTGCTGGCGCTATTCTGATTGCGTAATATAAACGTGGCATTTGCCCGCGTACCGGCACATCTAATGCAACTGCGTACGGTGTTATTGCCTCTACCGCGGGATTATTACCGTAATTGCATTTGTTACAACTCCCCGCGCAATCGTTTCCAGTAGCGCACCCTTTAAAACAACACGCGTGGGTTGGTCGTTTCTGCTTTTTTATAAAAAAAAAATTCGATTCGAATAATGCAAAAACTGCACGTGTTGCTTTCGTATCGCTGCACCGAAAAGTATAAAAATATAACGTGTTTATAATGCGGTAATATATATATATAATATATAATTCCAAATTTGAAACAAATAAAGAATTATAAATAGATATTTGATAAACTATAAAATTTTGAAACGACCTTTTAATCTTCAAATAAAAATAAACAATTAATTCAAGGTTAATAAGAGATGTAATCGATTATCTAGACAATACAATCGGAAATATTTAGTCTCTTTTAATGTGGCTAATTAATACATTCAAAATTAAATATCAACAATTTGTTAATTTAAATTGACAAAGCTTCGTGACATGTTGGATTTTCCGTTTGAGGTGAGTACTTTTGGTTTTTTTATTAGTTTAAATTATTTTTAACTCCATATTTTGTATATTATAGAATTCACTATAATTGGGAAACCTGATAGTGACTCACTCTTGACGGATCGTTCAACGAAAATGAGTTAAGATCGTATGTAACTTTAAAGAAGATTCCGAAACGTTCAAAATAAAGAAGATATTGTATAATAGAGTGTAATTAAAATTTTATAATTGAATCATTGGGCACCTCTGTCTGCTTTGATTCTCATTACCCTTGAATTTATTGTTTATTTTTATTTAATGAAACTAATAGAATAAATGTCAAAATTTTCTCAGCGATACTAAGTATAATTCTATAAGACTTTATTATGTGACTACGTAAACGATTTAGGAAATAAGAACCTTAAACAGTCAAGCTAGATCTTTAGCTGCTAAAATAATTTTGTGTGAATTTATAAATATATATATATATGTATATATATATATATTTCTTTTTTTTTAAACTGCTCGTCGAAAAAAAAATTTCTCAGCGAAACACAGAAAAATGTAGAAATA
The DNA here is from genome assembly GCF_001594045.1 of Atta colombica. NCBI lineage: Eukaryota > Metazoa > Arthropoda > Insecta > Hymenoptera > Formicidae > Atta > Atta colombica. The sequence continues at coordinate 968,525 of NW_017259291.1, read as the reverse complement.
TCGCGCTGTAAAAGCATGCTTTTCTAAATACATTTGTCGCAATGAATCGTTCACTCTGCGAATCTTAATTAAACCGGTGTGTTAATCTTCGCACTGCATTTTCTTCTTCTCTCAACGATGATTAACGGCACGACAACGGCCGCTCTGGCATTTAACTTCGTGCACACCTGTCCTTTGTAACGTCATGGTAATTTATTAATGTCCATTACAAAGGAGGAGGGCGCCTTAATTATCACTCGCTCGAAAAGGAGCTGCGAATTGCAGAAATATTATGGTACTCCGGATTGCGACGGAAACGTAACCAGGTTCACTTTTCTCTCGTCGCAACTCAATATGGCAAGGCTGCTGAAGAATCGTGCCGAGGCACGAGGGTGAGGCAAGATACCTCCTTATAAAGGCTGCTTTCAGACCTGTCGCACTTCTTCTCGTGGAAAGACGGGAATTACGGCTCGACGCCTTTACGACGATGTAATCTCAACCGGATTAACATATACCCTGGCCGTTCGTGAATCTGTCTGCGCACCTTAAATTCCGCGAAGAAAGAACCCAAGACGATGGATTGTGGAGAGGCAAGGTCGTGGAATGAATAAAATCAAGGAGAGTCAAACTGCAAGAAATGGGTTTTGCTATTGCCAAGGTTTTTCTCTCCGCTGTCGTCATTGTCGTCATCGTTTCCCGAAAGGGTAACTCTGGTTGTATAATGAACCGCAACGGTGCTCCCTCGAAAGCAGTTTTTAGTCGTTCAGCAATGGATCCTTCCATTGCATTTCGTGGTATACGCTTGTACGTCTTGCATATCATTACTCTTTTACAAAGTTGTTGGAGGTGTTGCAAAGAAAATCGATTCCAAGTTTCTCATAGCTACATGCGATACGTGTTGCATCTGTTTGCGATATACATCCTCTGTAATTATAAATAAGTGAATACGTACTTGGTTGATTAGTGCGATAATGGGCAATATCAATTTTATATTAATTTCTCTCCGATCAGATTTTAATTTTAATCGTACATTATACATACTTCCAACATGAATCGTCATAATCAAAAGTACTTATACAAAAGTTCATTAGCAAAAAGAGTGAACTAAATATAAAATTACATTAAAATTACGTGTTGCGTTTCTTTATAATGTATATAGTTTTAATTGTCGCATACACAAAGGACAACATTATCGACGATAGCCCTTATAAACGTGTGAGATCGCAGCTATGTTTAATTAATAGAATCATTCTAATCATCGTGGAGTTCTTTTGCCACACGAACATCTTGTTACCCCATTGCACTCGGATTTTACTCCTTAATCACTTTATAATCAACGTGTTGAGGAGGCCAAAGCGAGCAGCGAAAGCGGTTTTCAGCGAACCGCTATTATGTTTCCAAAGGCGCCATTAATGAGGATAAAATGTTCTGCGGAACTTTATGCCACTCCGTCGCGCTGCTAAAGAACGTTCTTTCGCATTTAATTCTTCGATACTCCTTCTCGCGCGAATGAACGTACACTTAAAATCTCGCAAAAATTGTGATCTCAAAATTGGAAATACGAGAGAGTGAAACAATGTCATATTTCCAAGAAAATTAAATAGTATGCGAAAAATACCCGAAAACTCACGCAAACGAAGAATCAAAAATTCCCCGAAAACATATGAGTGAATCTATGAGAAAATTAAACTTTTTTTTCCACATTTACGAAATGGAAAAAAATTCGAAATCCCACATTTTTTCAAACTAGTATGTATTCATTCGATTTCAATACCGCGATTTATCGGAACTCCGCGGCTCGCTCGCTCAAATATCGCGCAGAAACGATGTTTCAGAATGACAAAGTTTCGGAATAACGCATTTTCCGACGCGTTGTATCGCTTGTTTTTTTTTTATTTTTTTTTTTTATTTTTCGTTTTCTCTCGGATTTCGCGCATCCGTCCGAACCGTTGCGCATCGGCAATCTCGACGTGGCTATTTAGCGCGAGGAGGTCTGATTTAGCAAACGGAAATATTCTCGCGACGCGAGACGAAAATTCAGAAAATTTGCATAAAAACCATATATTTGCACCGTACGATGCAAAACGAGATACCCGGATGAGAATTTCGTGATGGAGAGTGGATTGACGGGGTCGAGTAGATTTTTAATTTACTTCGACGGGGATTTATGCTGCAGGGCGTTATCTCGGGGGCATTTTGTAACGCATTTTACCGGTACGGTACAATACGGGATACCGCTGTCCGGATGGGCGGAAGCTTTCCCGTTTCTTTTATGCTCCATCCGATGGCTCGACGACGCGAGCCTCGCGCGAAATGGGGCTGGAGGAATCCGATTTTCTGGTGTTCGAACCGCTCGGGTAGAAAATGACGTACAGAGCTATTTCCGCGGCAACGATCCGTTCCCGACCAACGCGACAGCCCGCTTTTCCCTCGGCTATCTCCTAATGAAAATAATTACGGCCTGTTCATTGTTCGTGGATTCGAGGGGTGGGATCTAATTTATCGAGAGCGACAAGTTTGCGTGTAAGAGTGTTTGAAAGAGAAATAGAGAGGTAGATAGATAGATAGAAAGCGAGAAAGAGAAAAAAAAAACAAGAAAAATCCTGTTTTAATATCATTGCGAGAAATATAGCAGTTGTAACCGGATTCTGTAAATTAAATTGCGGAAAAATTATTTTAAAAATGTACCGATTAGTAACGCATCGATTAAAAATATATTTAATGAAACAAATTTGTAAAAAAACTTGAATCTAGTAATAATCGAAGTAGCACAAAGAGATCACGATCCAATGGTTATTAGATCGAGAACTAATCGCGTGTAGCATACAATATATTGCAATTGATCCACAATCCATGTTGCACGCGATTAAAGTTAAGTATCGTGCATCTTGGGCGGGAAGGAAAGGTCAACACAGTTCGGGATAGTATATCTGAGATGAGATCACGAGACTTTGAGGTATGGAATTTCATTTTAACTGCAAAATTCAGCTGGCAAAATCGAACCGTGAGCAACGAAGTTTTCCCATTAATTTCTTCACGCTCGTACTTTGAGATAATTAATTAGAATTATGAGAAAAGTTTCTGAAGCACCTGTTACGTGTTTAGAACGGCTACTTCAGAATCTTGGCGAATATCACTATCGAATATTTTACATTGTCGCTCTCGCGGCACAAACTTGTAATAATAACGATGATGAACCAAGAGCTATATTCTGATTAATATTCACCATGAAATTCATTTGCATCCGTATTCAAATTTTAAAGGACTATCTTTCCTACAATCTCTCGAGGAATATTAAGTACAGCTTAAACATAAAAATTACAATAAAAATAAAAGTTTAATTTTACTTAGGTTTTCCAATTTTTCATTAATAAATTTTTTATACAATATAAATACTGCGATATACAAAAAAACGAATAATATTTATAATGTATACTCTCTAAATCTCAATCAGTGAATACTCATAATTTACTGAGTGTGGCATACTTGGTACTGAATTATCAGCATATTATATTAGCACATTTGGCACTGAATAATCAGTAAAATTCAACTATAAAAAAAAATATAAAATTCATATATAAAAGAAAAGAAGTTTGAATAGTTAAAATATCGATATTTACACGTTCTAGTATATTGTAATTCTAATCTTATAATATCATATACGTTGAATGCGCTATACTTATATACCGAAGCAAGGTTCGCTATAGGTTAGGGATACCACATTTCATTCATTAATTAACAGTGGCATATTTGGCACTGTTGTGCCAATCAGTGATTATCCATTGATTCCGATTTAGAGACCATGTATTTTCAAACTCTTGCAATTAATTTATATTAAAGAAAAAAAAAGGGATTTCATCTACAGATATTAGGTCTAATATCTAAAGTTTTTTAATAGAAGACCAGCAATTATCTTCAGGCTGATTATTTGTCAATAACAGAGCACATCGTATAATACTGTCGACGATAATTACGAGGAGACCGCTTTTAATCATCACTCTACATAGTAATCCGGAGGCACGGGCAATCTTCTTCGTAAAGCCACGCGATGACCCCTAATTGGCCACATTATTAAAATCGCATTTTCGTGATCCCAGCTGTGAGGGATCGTCCCTGCGAAGCGTACGGCGATGAAGTTCCCTCGTAAAATAAATCACGCTATCCCATCGCGGTAATTCGGCACAGCCGCTTCTGCCTTGCTGGTAATATTGGATATTTTCTTAATGGCGAAACTTCCACGGACTTACCCCTTCGAATCGAGTTCATCCTCGTGAACTCTCTGATAAATCGGTACACCGATTCTCAACCGTTTTCGATAGTCTCTTACCCTTTGCCCTACCCTTCGCTCCACCTTTCCCATCCACCTATCGCTTTACCGGCGTTTATTCCGTTTATACGGAAAGACGAAGGAAGTCCTTAAACCGCCCCGGATGCATAGTCATCTTATACGGAAGCACTTCTATTCTCGTTGCAGCCATTGCACCAGCGATTACATCGCCGTTTACTCTGGTCCAACCACGTCAAGTCCGTTGTTGAAGATGCTCTGTGGCAAGGAGAAGACGACGCTGGTATACGAAGGTCAAGAACTCCTCGTTGAATTTAGGTGAGAAACGCATCTCTTTATCAACAGGACAGATGAGATCGATCGGTTTCGAGTTCTCAATCGATTTAAGTATCTTATCTTATGCCTTCAGAAATATTCATTTTACAGAACTGGTCCCGAAGTATCGCCCTTCGATTATAATGGCTTCGTCGCGACACTGAGTTTTATTGAAGTGACGACGGAAGCTCCAACGACGATTGCCACCGATAGCACGAATAAAACTCGTAAGTAATAAGAGAAAGCATATCTCTAGCGTAAATCATCGCATCGAGTAAATCTAGTACTTATACACTTTTAATATATTTCTACTAAACTTTAATAAAAAATGATAATAAAAGATTTGAAATAATTTAGATTCTACTAAAAAAAAAGGTCTACTAATAATAATCAAGCTTTTAAATAATAATCAAGCATTTAAAAGCTTTAATAAATAATTTTAATTAAATGTTGAGGTAATCACAAAATATAATCAAAATCAACTAAACATCTATTTTACTTTTCTAAATATTATCTTATTTTTCTAATTACGGTTATTGTTATTACATTTGATAGAGGAAAGTCACCGATACTGACATAGGTCTCCTAAAACGACACTCCCTTATTTTTCAGAAACTAACTATTACAATTTATTAACATTAATAAAATCATTTGTTTAATTAATTAAAGAAGTACAAACTCATAATTCGTATTTGTAGTTTTCTATACCAAATCTATACCAATTAAAAACGAATTCTACGAATGCGAAAATAAAATTCTTACGATTTTCTTTCAAAAAATTGCGTAGTCTAAATAATAGTAACTATAATTATTGACAATATTACGTCGTCTTAAATGCTTGTAATTTCATAAATCAATTTTATTTATACTATTTTTTCTCTTAGTTTATTCATAATATGATTTTAAATTTAAAATTAGGATGCAGCGTAAATCGCCACACCTGTCTGTAAAACAGATTATGAACTAACTTAATCTCTATAACATTGCTTTATAGTGTCGAATAATTCTATTGGCACTGAAGGCAATACGGAAAAATTCTTGAAAAACTATTGTGTCACTTATTTGCATCTTGCAGAACAGCATAAAGTAAATATGTATATAATTTAATATATATATAATTTAAAAATGTTTTCTGACGAAGTGAAGAGATTCTGAAAAATCTTATGTTCATTTGTAGGTACTTTATATAGATAATTTCTATAAGAAAAAAAGAATAAGAATACACTGTGTAGTTTGGAATCCATTTTTTCAGATCCTCATTTTTTGCTTATCTTGCGAAAAAATTAATTATTGTAAAATTGTAAACAATATAAAAAAAAGTATTATAAAAACTATTATAAAGTATTATAAAATAAAGTATTATAAAAAAGTATTAGAAAAAAGTATTATAAAAACTGCTTATATTGTCTGATAAAAGACACTTTTTAATTTGTTTTATTTATTAAAGTTCTTATTTTTTAAAGTTCTATTTTTTATCTTTTGTTTAAGAAATATTGTCTAAAAATAAAGTAGTATGTCGGCGACTTTCCTATAATATTTACATCAATGTAATATATTATTATTATTATTACATTTGATAATATTTACGAATATTGTATCAATATAATAAACAAAATAAATTTGATAGACATATTGCAGACATATTATAGACTTTTTTAGTATATTCTAGTTTTCTTCATATATGTTCCTGTTCACAGACAACTAATATCATAGCTTGATCATAAACTATTAGCAAAGCTTATGTAGCTCTCCGATCTTTCAGTTGATTTGATGAAGTTTAATAACTACAACAATCGCGACCTCCATGACCATCGCAAGGACCAAGGTACCGTGACCAGCAGCTGCGACCTCGAGGTGAGCGGCGAGAAGGTCCGAGCCGGCCACCATGATACCAGGGGCAAACCCAAGTCCACGACGTGCAAGCTTTTACTGCGTGGCCGTGCTTACGACACTGGACACGTTTCCATAGCCAGTTACAACCTCAGGTAACCTGATTCGCCCACCGTCACGAACCTTCAAGTCACACATTGAAACGCACGTGTGACTGCGGTCTTAGAAGGTGAAAAACCATATCCTTCTTTACTTCCACGCCGTTCTCTTCGTGTCTATTCGTTCGACATGTTTCTCTAACGTGAACCGAACAAACCGGTGAAAACTGTAGTCATGTAATGGAGAACACAACGTGTATATGTGGAATTGCGTTTCTCGCAAACGATTGTTCACCACTTTTGATCTGGCAAATCCCTACAAATCCGCAGCGGGTTGTACACGTAACGTTGAATTCGTGATAGTAAAGCACGGTAAAAACGGTCGGTGGTTTGTACTATTGAATAGTCAAGCGCCATAAGTTCCGATATACACTTTTATTACGTGTGAAGTAATATTATTCTGTATTCTCGTAAATCAGAGTGAAATGTCAATATTGATTAATATTCATAAATCTGAGAAATCTGTCATGAAACTTTGGAATATCTAAGAATATCTAAGAACATGAAAGAAACATTATTCCGCAATCGTGCTGTTACGTCTGCGCGAGACTCTTATTTCACAGTTAGTAGCAACTTGCGTAACTTATTGAAATGGCGCCAGAATGGGGATGGAGAAGGAAACCACCCCGAGACTCGTCGCGGCGCGTAGTCGCGGAAAGTAGCGTTAAATCACGCGAGGATACACCGGCGGGTCCGCATCCCTGGGATTTTCAATTATCATGCGCATGCTACGCCAACGACATGCGGAACGCGTATCTGAATCTTCGGAGACGTGTTATGTACGTGTTCGTGGAAACGGAACATGCCGCGGCAAAGAGATGAAACTACTCTCGGAACCAACGACGACGACGACGAGTCGTATCTCCGACAACCCTCTCGACATCATATACGAACGCTCCACTGTCGGGCTTCGAAGCCGCTATCCCATATAACCGGTGGAAGATGTGTGAGTGCGCGCGCGCGCGTACTTACGAGACGCAGAACGGAGGGCTTTATTGAAGGTAGCATGAATTTTGAACGGAATATTGTAAATCCGAGCGCCAGGTGAACCGAGAAAGTATCTCCGAGCACGGGGAATATCGTCCATCTCTCACCTACCAAATCCTCCTCCGTGTCTCTCTCTCTCTCTCTCTCTCTCTCTCTCTCTCTCTCTCTCTCTCTCCCCCCCCCCTTTCTCTCTCACTCACTCACTCATTCCTTTTTTTTTCCCATGCGCGTAATAGCGGCATCCGTGTCGGATTTGTAGCTTACTTTCCGCAGACGCGGCGTCTGTGAGGCGATTAGAGCAAACGAAAACGCAGCACTCGAATATTTTGGTTCGGATGATACATTTACAGATTATCCCGGAACAAATATCGGATGTAACGTTTCCAAAAAGCTTTCAATCTTTCCTCCAGATTAAAAGAGAAATTGACAGGCGAGGAAATCGGTGTAATAATACATTTAACACATATACTTTTTTTTAGAATTCCAAGTTTTTTTTTTCGTTTCTCTGTGAAAAGCGCATTAGATCGCTACATCCTTCAAAATTCTCTACACGAGAATTTACAATTGATGTATCGACGGTGAATTTTCCTGCTACGGGACGACGAATTTTGATAGCGCGCATGAGGTCCGTCGTAAAATCCACTGATAGATATATTCCCGCTATCGATTTTACAGCGCACAGTCCTGTCAGTCGACGATCGAGATATTCGACGGTTCGCCGGAAAGCGGGACGCTGGATACCACCAACTCCTTGGAGAAGATTTGCAGTCCGGCGCAGTGGCTCCCGCGGGAACTCGCAAGTCAGGATAAGTAAGTAAATTCCCCTTGGTTATTAGAGCGGTCATTAGAGAGATACCATCGTACCGGTTTGTAGGTAATGCATCGTAATTTGAGTTGGTAAATTTTGAGATCCCACGGCAACTCGAAAACACGCGCGGTGCCAGATTAAAGCCAAGAATCGGTTAAGTCTCCTTGGACTCTACGTCAGAATGGAGATTAGTTTCTAAACGCTAATTTCTGCTCGCAGAAACACAAACGTACATATTAAGACATACGGATCGGTTAAACTGGAAACACAAAGAAAAACCTAAGACAGTAGAAGACGTAAGTAGTAAGTGAATTAGCCATTAGTTACAGTAGAAAACGTAAAACAATAATCTTCATTCTCTATCATAATTGGCCGATTCGCTTACATCTTATTGCTTTATGTTTTTAATTAAACAGCAATCCTGAAGCGAATTTTGTCGCAACTTTTTCTTAGTCCTTACAGGCTTTTGTTTTGATATTAACGCACAGTCTTTTTCCTTGGTATGCACGTAGTGTACCTTGAGGATTATTCATTATACCTCGGGCACGTATCACGAGACACCGGCTGAACTGACGCGCGAAATAGGAGCCAGTGCCGTTGCGATGCCAAGGAAGCAACGAAAGATCGTCGGGCACGTAATCATAAAACAGCTCCGGTAGATCCATCATCCGTCTCCATCCGAGAACTAGACGGTACCATGCAAAGCGATACCTCATACTCATCTCGCCGGAAGTCAAAGTATGAAAGATGGCTGTAGCGCGACTCCCTCTCTCTCTCTCTCTCTCTCTCTCTCATGCATTCCATGCGTTACTCGGTACATATTCGACTGAAAAGATGTCACAGAGGACAAACGGAATGGTAGTTATCTGAAACCGTTCCATCGTTGCCGCGCGGCGTTACGGAAACTAATACAGAAGTAGATGGGCACAAATTGCCAAAGCTATACCTCTTGATTCTTCGATCAATTCTTTAATAAAAATTTGGCAGATTTAATTATTCCTATTATTTAGCTTCTTTATTTTATACATTGAACTGAAGTCTATTAATTTGAATAAAAATTAGACGATTTTGTGATATTTAATTTTTTGAATCTTTCTTTAAAGATCATTAATTTTCTAAATTATATTTATTTGTGATTTCTTTTGACTTTTGATTTGAGAAAGTATGAAACTATACTATTCTTAAATTCATAATGCCAAATTATACATAATTTAAGTTATTTTTATCACTTCTTTAGAGCCGATTCTTACACTACTCCTCAATATATTATTAATTTAAAGAACACAATAGAGTTAAACAACTTAACTCAAAAAATTGTATTAAATTTGATACAAGTTTAATTAATTATTTTTATTTATTACTACTTATTGTTAATATTGTCAGTAATAATAATTTAACTAAATAGTTTAATTGAACTAAATAGTAAATAATAAATAATAAATTTGATTTGAGTCAAATTTAATACATTTGACTCAGACTATAACTACTTAGTGTAACGTTAATTTACTTTCAGATTATATAATCACAGAAATAGATTAATTTATAT